>NC_092423.1:48632873-48812570 GCF_036169615.1 Heliangelus exortis | reverse complement strand
GTCCTACCAAAGACAGGGCATTTCTGGATTCTCATTTTGCCACTCTGGGATACGGGGCTTATGCAGGTGTGATACATCCTGTGCTTTCTCTTGGAGATCTTCTTTGTGTTTCTTACTAAGTTGATTATCAGGATTTGAAATGAAATTTACTGCAAGCCAGCTAAAGGGAAGCTGTGAGAGACAGTAATGCCTCTAGAAACATTAAACACATCTCGAGTACTGTGTCCAGTTCTGGGCCCCCCAGTTGAGGAAGGCCCCCCTCTCCTCCTCGAGAAGAGGAGGCTCAGGGGAGACCTCATCACTCTCTACAACTCCCTGAAAGGAGGGGGTAGCCAGGTGGGGGTTGGTCTCTTTTCCCAGGCAACTCTCAGCAAGACAAGAGGGCACGGTCTCAAGTTGTGCCGGGGGGGGTTTAGGTTGGACATTAGAAAGAATTTCTTTACTGAGAGGGTGATCAGGCATTGGAATGGGCTGCCCAGGGAAGTGGTGGATTCTCCATCCCTGGAGATATTTAAAAAGAGACTGGATGTGGCACTCAGTGCCATGGTCTGGTAACTGCAGCGGTAGTGGATCAAGGGTTGGACTTGATGATCTCTGAGGTCCCTTCCAACCCAGCCAACTCTATGATTCTATGATTACTTTTCATTTTCTATCTTCAAAATAAATTTCAGCAAGGGTCATTAGAGGGAAAATGCTAGGAATACCTGCAGGAGTGGCTCAACAAACCACATGATAGGTGTTTTCATTTGAACTGACCTTGTACTGTGGGTTTAAAAATAAATTGACTGGAGAAACCCAACTATAACCAAAGCCTTGCTGCTCCTACCTGAGGCACAGTCTGCTCATCCTTCCTGCTGCTGAATAGGCAAGCAAGGGCAGGAAAAGGTGAAGGGAGCTGCAATAGAGAGCAAGGAAGATACAGGGGCCTCAGGGAATCAAGTAACTTTGAGGATATGAGAGCCTAGAGGAAAACTGGAAGTAGACCCCATTGCACTCAAATACTGATGCCAACCATACCACCCTACATAGGACAGCCTGGAAGGACATGGCACACATGGATCTCAGAGGCCAGATGGGGCTGGCCAAACAAGGGACACAGCCTGATATGCCGAGGGTAGAATCACATTCGAGAGAGAAAAGGAGCCTTGTGTCCTGGGAGGCAGAGGCTACTCTTGGATCCCTCTTCATCCCCACACGGGTGCCCAGGTTCAGGCTAACAGAGAAGATATCCTTGACTGGGAGCATCTTGATGCAGGTGTTAATGTGGGGACTTGCACTAGAGGGAAGGGGACTAGAAATGTAATGTAACTTGAGTGGAAATCTCAGGCCATCAGCAGCACAGCTGAATAGGAAGGAAAATGAATAAGATCCTGCTGGGTGCTTTTCTGCAGGAGCCGAGACCCTTCTCTCCAGCGCATTGTTTATTTCCCTGGTTTGGTAATTTGGCAATTGTCCAAAGGCTAATTAGGCACCTCAATTTTCACTTTTGTGAGTAGCATCACAGTAAGGATTCAGGAAGAAGAAATATCAATCATTTCTTCAGAAACAGCAAAAACATTTGCTCTGTATTAAGTGCCTGAAGACAGCTAGAAGCAAACTCTACGGCTGAGCTGACTCATGTAAGGGAACCCAGCAGAATAAAAGCTGCCCTTCCCTTCCCCACTATTCTTTAAAGCTGTTGGAGTCATAATGACTTCAAATCCCAGTTTTTAAGTTTAATGGCAAAAGCAGCCTCTCAAAAATAAAGGAAAAATATGCAGAATTTGCATTCAGGACACTGCTTGGGTTTTAGACAACCCCAAAGTACAGTCACACACTGTGCTTTGAGATAGTGGCTCAGCTGATGAGGCTTCCTCCCACATATGGATACATGGGCAAAGCAGGGATGACAAGATGCAAGGAAGAAGAATGAAACAAGGCTGGGCAATAATAATAATAATAGTAATATAGAAAAAATTATATAATTAAAAATATAAAAATATTCATTAAAATAAATATAAATAATAATAATAGCAATACTGCAAGAAGTTAGAGGGAAGGAAGAGAGCTTTTGTGGATAGAAAAGCACAGGGTTAGCATGAAATTTCTGTTTTTATATTAAAAAAAAATTAAAAAAAAAATCTCTGGTTTTATTTTAGTTTAAGGCTGGCTGCTCCACCAAAGGCAAGCTGGGATAGTACCAGGGAATGTCTCAGCATAAGACTGCACTACAGCACTCACAGATTATATCCTCAGTTGCTGCATGAATTTCAGACTCAAATTTATGTCTTGGATAGATATAGACTGTTATCCCTACTCTACAAGCAGTCTACATTTTTCATAAAGTTTTCTTCTCATTCTCCCATACTTTCATGTTTCCTATTATCTTGCTCTTTCCTTCCCAGTGCCACCTGATAAACCAGAGCCTACACAGGGTAGGAATGAGCCAATATTTAATGCAATGATGATCAGATGGGTTGATAATTAGGAAAAATAAATGAGGAGTCACTCCTGATAAAATGCAAGTACAGTGCAAAACATTCTAATGCCTCCGATTTCTTACCAGATCTTTGGAAGTCTTCATAATCCTTTTTGCTTTCCTTATTGCAGCATTCAGTCCCACCTAGGAGACCAAAACCAAAACAAGATAGAAACAGATCAGCCTCAAAGTATTCTACCATTTTTTCTCCCCACTTTCTACCTTTTTAAAAAAATATATATGTCACAGCACAAAGAATGATGTACGGTTCCATAAATGCATCATCAGTTACTTTTTATTGGGCTAGCAATCAATTATCCAATCACCTTCTATGAAACTCCAGTTGTGAGAGTTCATTTATTTTGCTCCAGGGCATCATTTATTTCCTGAGGAAAAGTCCAGATCAGTTAAAGATCTGACATTCAGATCCTGACTGAACTGCAGAGGACAGGCTTCTCCAGTTACTCCTACTGAAGAACACCTCATCCATTAGGTGGTCAAAAGAAGGATTTTTTTTTTTGTTTTTGCTGGTCTGTATTGCTCTGGAGGAGTAGAGAGGAGATGTATGGTCTTGCATGGATGAGGATTATTCTCAGCTGAGGATCATCTCAGCAAGGGAGCAACTGGCATGTGGGAAGGTACAAAGCAGGGATTACAGTTTGGGAGGCAGTATCCTGCTTAGGATACAGGAAGGTTAGCTTTTTTTTTTTTTTTTTTTTTTTTTTCCTGGAAATATCTGCCTTGGAGGGCAAGGTCTTGCAGACAGTGGCAAGATTGTTTTTCTGTTGGGTTCATGTAAGTTTTTGCTGAAAAAAGCATTTTGGGATTCTTCCAAAATGAGGTACTTACACCTAAACAAAAAGGAAGAATGGGACAGCCACTGCAAGAAAAGACCTTGGAAGGGCATCCTTACTAAAAGAGAATTAATCGACCACAGTAATGCCATGAGCTATGACTGCTGGTGATAGCCTGATAATTCCTCAAATACCTTCCCCATTGAATGAATGCTCCTCAAAGGAGGACAGGGAATTTTGTGCAAGGGGCACCAACTCCGAGTGACAACTCAGGGATAAATGCTGCTGGCAGCAGGAGGACAGATGTGCCATGGATGCTGAGTTTACCCTGGCTTCAAGAAACATGGTCCATAGCACAGCACAGAAGGAACACACTGATTTTCTTGCTAAAAGGATTCTACCCATGTCATAGAGGTGAGGATATGCCCCGGATATGCTCCTGCAGTCTCAGCTGTTTGACAGCTGTTTAACAGCTCTGATGAACAGCCCTTTCTAAAGTCAGTCAAATCTTCCTGTAAGAGAAGATCCCACAGCTTCAAGAAAAATAATAAAAAAAAGAAGCTAGTCACAGGAGTCCAGGAGGATGTTTTAAGTTTGTGCTGTGAGTGCCCTGCTCACGAGAAAACCAGTTCCTGAGTGCCTCTGAGATGAGCTCAGCTGGCAGAATTAGGTGCAAACTTCAGGCAAAAGCATTTGGTTTTGGCAGAGTAACACTAGTGTGCTCCCTCTTGCTGTTCCATTCTCACTCTTGGACAATATTGTTATATTTCAGTAGTGATAATTCCCATATATTGTCCTGCTTCTATTAAGCTACCTCTGCAAACAGTCATATCTGTGTGATGGTCTCTGCCCTTCCCCTCAGCTTTCAACATGAAGAAGGCTGAAAATACTGCTCATTTGCCCTCTTTTGGAAGGAATCACTGCTTTTATTTGGTAGGCTTTACAGATCATTTAAAATAATTTTAAAAAGAAAGACAGATAAAAATAAATTACCTTTAATAATACTTCCAATGGTGTATTACAAATGTGTTAGCACTTTGTTGCTGATCAAAATGATTACCCAGGGCACACTGTTCTGTCTGACAATGACCAGCCATCAGTGTCTCCTACAGCCTAGCATAAGGACATTACTGCCCAGCTTCACACCAGCTGGGTCTGAGAGCTTCAAGGTAAAGTTCAGCACAAGTTTATATTTATCTGGTTAAAGCTATAGGAACTCAACATAGGAGGAAAAAAAGCATGCTTGACCAAGTGGTAGCACTAAAGCATTTAGAAAAAAAAAAAAAAAAAAAATCCCTCAAGTGATGGCACCTTACTGAACAGAGGGCATGCCAGCTTGGAATATTAAAGCAGCATATATTTGCATTTAAAGCAACCATTACCAACATTTTTTAGCAGGGGATAAAATTTAGCATATTTTGATTTACACAGTGATCAAAGCAAATTAATTAACTGTGATACTCAAGGGTCAAAACTTCATAGTGAACAACAGAAAGGGATAAGGAAGAGTAAGAATAAGCCACAGCGAACATAGACTTCTAGGTTATTGGTTTTTTAACATATGTGTCACACTAATATATGTCTTTAATATATGTTTAATTCATTGCGTCTATAGTCTTAGAAAATCTGGATATGTCACAATTAGATAAGAGATTCTAGGAAGGAGCCAAGACATTGTTTCCTAGTTTCTTCTCCCTGGAAAACTGCTGTCCCCAAAAGCCAAGGTGCATCTTGCTTTTGCCACAGTTATGTTGCACATTACCAGCTGCTATCGTTTCTGCTATAAAATCACTTGAGACTCAGATGACGAAAATGACATAAAGTTTAGTACGACGCATAAAAATTTCCAGAGAGACAAGATTCATCAATCTCTTTTGGCTGTGCAGGAGAGGAGAAACCTTTCCAGCTCTCAGCAGCAGTGCATGAGAAGTACACACTTCAGGCAGCTCCAGCAATATTCCATATATTCCCAGTAATGAATTTGTTGCAAACAGATTTATTTCTCATCATGAGCTAATGCATGAACCAACTTCAATTGTCTCTCATTTATCATCCTCATTAGCCAAGTCTTTTCCAGGAGAGTGCCTATTTACCAAACACCCCAACAGGCTTCCTTCTAACTTATTTTTACTATCCTTTTCCCAGAAGTTTGCATACCAAGGTACCAAAATGCTGAAGAACTTGTTTAAACAGCACTGGCAAAAATGGTATTTGTTCTACAACTCCCACCCTTCATCCTGCAGAGGCCATGGGGGAATCATTACAATTGCACAGGATAGCTATTCAAAATGATATGTGCTCTGGAGGCCAAATAGGGACCTTCTCTACAAGACCAGATCTAAACAATGCAAGACCTGACTCAGTCCTTTCTCTCCCCCCAGAGCAACTACTCTGACTTCCGCTCATTTTACACCACATGTTTCTTTTGGACTTGGGCCCTGTGTGCTCTAAATGAAACATTTTGATTTACTTCTTCTAGCTTGCCTCTGAAAAATAGTCAGTATCCAGAAGCAATGTTTCCTTGTCCCCACACTTCAGTCTGCCAGCCTCCCACACCAAATACTGCTGTTCCCCATGGGTTGCCTCTGATCACCTCCATGGCCTTCCTCTGCATTTTATTTTCTGCTAGTGAAGAGGAGTTGGGCAATCTGTAAGAAAACAAGTGAAAACTAGAGCTCAAACTGTGCCTTCTGCTGTCATTTGCTATAGGTTGTTTCTCCAGGGCTCAAGTCTTGCAGAAGCAGAAACAATTGCCATTTCAGTACATTTTACCTATTTACAAAAAGAAAGGCTAACAGGAGGGTTTCTTGTTCCCCAGAACCTAGCCTGCCTCCCAGATATTCACTTTAAAGCCCAGCCACAAGGTTGGCCTTTGGCTGGCAGCCTGCTCTTACCAGGAGTGCAGAAGCACTCTCACCCCAGAGCCCGCTTCTGCCTCAGCTTTTGGGAAGCAGCTCACATTTTCACTGCAAGAGAGAGAGAAAATAGTGGGAGTATTTTTTTTATTAATTGAAACCCCAAAGGGTTTGAGGTTTTTTCCATCCAGAACTGTTTGGCTCTTACTTTGCCTAAGAGCAGGCTACCAGCAGTCATGTCCATGAAGGATGTGGCTTTTGCTTTTGAGAAAGTCAGTGAAAGACCTGATAGAAGGGACATGAACCAGCGTGACTGCTTGTGGCAATAAAGCTTACTTGGTTAGATAAAATTACATTAGCATAAATATGTAGTTTTTTCTGATGTAAGATGACTCCCAGGAAAATCCTTCTACTGGAGGTTAAGCTGAAGTCTCTAACAATCCTGAGCAGAAAAATGATGGGTTGCAGGAAAGACTCTCTAAAGGGAAGAAAGAAGTGTACAAGCTCCATCCAATACAAGCTCCATCCAATATGATTGCCAGCAGCAGGACTCCAGTGTTGAAGTTGAGCCATTATTCTGGCCCCAACAAAATCAATTAAAGTTTTGCCATCTAACTGACAAGCCAGCTGGCTTCAAACAATCTCGAGGCAAGCTGAGAATAATCTCCTCCAAATCTGCTCTCTCTTGAGGCCATACAGGGAGCTTGGTAGGCAGTACCTAAAACCCCTCACCCTATTTCAGCCCTTTTCACTTGCTAGAGGAACACCCCTGTACCACAGGACCTGTTGCAGGATGTTCACCTTTACGTGAGATAATAAACTTTTTGGAGTAAAAAACTATCCAGTCGTCCTAAACAGGTAACTTGGATACCTGGACCCACTGTCAGAGTTTTGGAGTGGTGCTGCAGCCAGCATTAGAATATCAACTGCTGATGAAGCTTAGACCATAAGACATATTACAGCAGCTTTAGATACTGCCCAGTTTTCAGCTACAGGTATTTTACCTCCTGACTTGAATACCCTCAATATAAAAGGCAGAGGAGAACCTCTTACTGGGCAAGAAACATGCAGCAGGAGAGCCTGCGCTTCCAGTCCTGGTCCAGGCTCTGCTTGTGGTAATTAGGGTAAGCAGTGGTAATAGGGGCTCACAGGACCCCATTACAAGTGACACATGTTTTCCTGAGATCCAGGAGCCACCACTCTTCCCCCTAAACATCAGGGGCCTGCTCCTGGAACTTCCCACCAGCAGGGCAGCCCACCTCTCACCCAAGCCCCAAGGAACCCCCCCAACAGAGCCTCCCTCCCCCAGGCTGATGCTCTCTTCCTCCAGATCTGTGCTGAGAGCATCACACTCCATGCAAACAGAGCAATATTTTTTATTCATAATTAGAGCCAAGTCTCCTAGAAAAATTGCTGAGTGCTAATGGCTCCAGGCAGGTTGGCAAAAAAATTAATTTGGGCTAATTTGTCAGAGACCAGGGAAGTATGTAATATAATGCACGTATCATCTACTCAGCTTGTGGTGTCTCCATTATGTAGATAGTTTGCAAGGCCTCTGAAGCAGGGGCTCTTCTTTCCTTGAGACACATGATCTCACCAGAGCAACATCACAGAAACAAACCAAAATAAACTATTGACTGAAAAAGCAGCCACACGTTATTTGCCTCCTTGAAGGCAATTAAAACCTGAACATTATATTGCCTTATAAGGGCAAATAACTCTTTATTTATTTTACTGACTTTGCCAGTACAAAGATGATACTAATTCTGGGAAAACGGGCATCCAAAAGTCTAAATGAATAAACAAAGTACCTGAAAATCAATAGCGCTGAACAAAACAGTCATTAGTATTGAAGTCTTGTTCAAACACTTGGCAGGGGACTGAGCCAGCGTTTTCAGGCTCATGTAAATGAAGTGATCAATCAAATTACAAACCAAAGAAGCAAATGTGAGGTAAACTGCATTTTATGCATCTGCATCTCTGACTGAATATTAATTTTTTCACCCATAATTCATCTTTACTCAGTCTGACTTGTCAGAGTTACTGTGGGCAATTTATCAGCCACTTGGGCATGAACTCCAAGCACTGCTCTTCTCCCATCTCCCACAGCCTCCTCACACCCTCTCAGGGCACCAGGTGAGCTAAAAAGGAGGACACAATCAGGGTAAAAAAATCGTTTTGTTGGTAGAGTTCCCTTATTCCTGATGAGAAACAAATACACCTTGACAGAAAGGGATTTAGGTACCACTTGGAAGGGAGAGAAGTGGCTTGAGCCACCCACTCAAAGAGATAGTCTTCAGGACATGCAAATGAGACTGCAAATTTTTTTTAAAAAATAAAATTGAAAAAAACTATTTTCGGTTGTTTTCCTTGCAGAAAGTGCACTTGGTGGATCTGTCACTGGAGGCTGAAGAAGTCAAAACTTGCTCTGTGAGATAGGAAGAGTTAACCAAAGATCTGACATCAACCTCATGAGTGGCAGTCTATACCCTCTGGTTGGTATGCTGAGCAATTGAACACAGATCTTCTAATATCTACAGGGGAAGCACCTTGGCTTAAATTTTGTGTTCAGACACTTAATTTCTGAACGAACATGACTGATAAAGTTTGGGCAACACCCTGACTGAACCAAGTTAGTGTAGGCCCTCTTTGCTGCCTTCATTCTTCTTCTTTCAGCCGTGCCTGTTTGCTCACCCATGTATCTCTATGTTGGCACAGCATGAAACAGTAGTCACAGGGGACACACACCTGATATAAAACAAACTTTCTTGGAAGATGTTCTGGTTTGGTATGGGCACTTTGTCAAGTGTTTCTCCAGGTCTTAATACTGGCAGAAGTAAATCCATCTTAGAGATGAACCACAGCTCAAGGAAGCCCACAAAAAGGCTCTGACTGTTTCCAATGGCTTTTGGATTAGACCTTATGTAAAACATCTTGTGTAAACCTTTAGAAATCAAACATGTCTTTATCCACTCAGACGCAGGGAAAAAGATTTCCAAAATCAGATGCCTAAGTGAATCACTTGCTTTTTGACACTGCCAACCAACCACCATCACTCACAGGTTTTAGTGTGACTGTGGATGCGTGATGACTGGAGAAAAAAGCAAGCCACAAAACCCCCAACCAAAAAAAATTCAAAACCAAACTGAATCTGTTTAAACACCTATGCAGATCTGTCTGTGGCTGAGCAGCACAGCTGTAGGATAGGCAATCAAGTTACCGTGGTGTAGCAAGTAACCATACATGACAAAAACTCTGGTAACTGAGCACCTTTCCAGCCTGTGGCAAAAGATTACACACATTAGATTAAACCTCTTGTAATGCAGACTAGTCCAAGGTAAATAGCCCTGCTAACCAGCTTGTACCCAGGCTGCCACACAGCAGATCAGGCATTGCAGGCGTAATGTTGTGCCATGGTTACACGGTGGTATAGATGAACCTCAGCTGAGCCTCAGGTTTGTGTTTATTGCACTGTTTAACAATAAAGCCTGGAGGTTTTATTTTCCCTTCTCTTCTTCTCTAACCCAGACTAGTACAAGAGAATTTGGCTCTGTAATTCCCAGTCTCTGTCAACCATGTTGTTGATGCTCCACACAAGTGTGTAAGGTACCTTTCATTCAAGCCGAACAGTGTCGATGCTCAGCATTGAAGTTTATTTGCCAGACAATGCATGTGCACTGGAAGCCTCCACACTGTTCATTTCTAGCTTAGAAAACCTTCCAAAATCTGCAGCTTTGCAAAAAGTGGCAAACCAACTCACCTTTGGAGGAGTGTAGAGATGACAAAGTGGTTGTCCTGGATCCTGCTTACACAGCTTCAAGGAATGGCAGACCACGTCAGCATTCATTTCCTTATCTATGCTGAAGGAAATGGTGTGAAAACAAAGAGTATTATGTTATTCTGTGTGCTTGAAAGTAGAAGTGATTTCCATGGGAAGCTAAATCTCCCAAACACCAGACGATATCTCAGCTGGCTTCACTGTGGCCTGTAATTGTTGCTCAGTACTGTGTTGGGTCTGAACGATTTTCTGCCACAGTATCCTATTCAGCGTTGAAAACCGGATCCCAGGAGGATGAAAAAGCACTGTGCTTTATATGCAGCACCTGAGTCAAATACATTATGACTGTTCTGTTTTTTAATCAGTCTTAAGTCTGACAAAGATTTAAAGGTTAAAGTTAATGTCTATGCAATTTGGCACATATGAATATTCAATCATTAACTCAAGGATATAACCAGAAATCCTTCAAGTATCCTTTACTGTTCATCACCAGGTACTTCGATCATTTCTTTCTTTTTGGGACACACCTCTGGGCTAATCAGGAATTAAATTAACATGGTTGATTATAGCAGTTCTTAGTCCTGTAAGCACTTTGCAGTCCCTTGGCTAGTTTTAAAAATAAAAATTAAAACCCTGGGGAAGAAGAACATTTGGCAAAAGCTCTGTTAATTAAACTAAGAACTCTCAAAGAGGAATAAAATGACCTACATCTTATTTTTTAAATCACTTTACATTACTTAGTAGTCTTCCCTGAGAGTGTGTATCAAGGTTGGGGCTGAGAACAGGTAGGGGCTGACAATTAGAAAGCTTGATTAAAGGCAGAAAGGAAAGCAAGAGCCAAGTATTACAGTAGTGTGTGACTCTGTAGAAACTGTCTTGAACACATGAGTTATTCAAATTCCTCCCTCAGCCAAACGAGCTGAATTTCAAAAGGTAATTACATCAGGTGGGCCTGATCAGAGATTCAAACCAGGTATGAAAATGGTTACCAGAGGCAGCCTGCACTTATTCACTCAGGAACATCTATGACAAATGACAAACCAGAATCACTCTCAAGCATCTCTAATAACGTGATTTTAAGAATGAACCCCCTGCACCTCAATCTGACAGCACATCCATACGTGTCAAAGACAAAGTAAGAAAAAACATGAGTGCACAGCAATACTTACAGTTCAGCTATGTGTGGTCCATAAAGTTCAGCAAGTACATAGCAGACACCTTGCAGTTTGTCTAGAAAAAAAATTAATATATGTTTTTTTAAGTAATAGAGCATGGTGAAACTGGTTTTATAAGAGTCAAAATACACCTGGACTAGGTCCATTAAGGGGAATGCTGCTTTATCTTGTGGGAAGCCGTGTCAATCTATGACTTCAGTATAACATCAGAGAATGGGAAAAGCTGAATTTCTAATGTAACTCAGAACATAAGGCTTTAGGCAAGCCATATTATAAGGGCCAAAAGTATAAGCAGCGTTTTTTAAATGTTCTGAGTATGGCATCATATAAAACCAAAAAGAAATCATACATGCTGCTGCATCTTCTAAGCAGTTTAAATAAAGAGCTCGGTAGATTTGTGAGAAGAAAGAAAACTAGTAGATGTGGGGCTTAATGCTAGAGTTTGAGCTACCCTGGAGCTTCTGTGGGTTTGTGTGAGTGAAGAGAATATGTTTCATGTGGAGCAGGAGTTGTGCAGGAGTAATTGCACTAAAACAAATATTTGACACTTTTTGTTTGGTTTCCTTTGACAGTCTGCAGCCTTGTGCCTTTTCAGGATGCTGGCTCAGGTGGCTTTCTTTAATCTGTGTGAAGCATGCCCTCAGTAGCCTCCAGAAGAGAGCTCATTGGAGATTTCAATAAGTTACTGTTGTAAAAAAAAAAAGTAGTTCCTTCATCCACGTAAAGTCATTTGTGGAGAGATAGTAGGTTTGCATTCAGGTAGGGCATGATGACAGCACTGGTTTAATAGTTCCCACAAAGGAAAACTGATTCTTTCTTGGCCTGAACAGATGAGGGCTGGTTAACCAGGCATGAATCCTCCAAAAGAGGTGTCAGGCCTTGTTTCATCAGGGGTGCTGGTGTGAAAAATTATGAAGAGACAGGTTCATACAAGTGTGGTGATGACAAACTTGCAGTTCCTGAAATTCCTGAGAAGTGTCATTTTCTCTTGCATCTCCACTATCCAGAGAGATAGCAATCTGTATCTGGGAAACAAAATATAGAGGACCCTCGTCTATCATCCCGCAAAAAAACCTTAGAACCCCTCAAACAGCCACTTTCCTCCAATCTTGGGATGAATATTTAATTTTAACCATCATTAGGCTGGACATGCCCAAGGTCAGGCAGGGTGCATACGAGATGGGTAGCCTTGCTCTGGGGAGGGTAAAAACCTCACAGCCCTGACTCCATCATCAGGCATCATCTCACTCCCATGGGATCCTGGGAAGGTGGCTGCCCTCCTGCCAGGACTGCAGACACCCTGGCTGGCAACCTGAGAAAGGAGAATTGGGACCAGAAAGACATAGCAGAGAATGAAAAGATAATTTCCCCAACACCCTCCTACTGACACGGTGTTGCAGGCAGCTTCTATAACTATGATAGCTGTTTTTTCTTATCCTTGCCAGGTATTTTATTTCAATCAAGTTACTTTCTTAATTTCTTACCCTCCTTTGCCACATAACTCCTCTCTGTTGGCTCTTTAGAAGCAATCTGAAAGCTAAAAATTGGTCTCTTGGCTAGAATTAGATTTTCTTAAAGAAAAGATATCTCAGACATCAATAACCCCGTGCTTGGTATTGTTGCTGATTAAAACACCCTGTGATGAGGTTTGCCAGTGGGACACTTGACACCACAGTTGCCAGCAGGAGAGGGTGTCTGGCTTCCCCAGCACCTTCTCTGTGCATTGCACATGATGGTCTCCATATAGGTTTCCCAAGCCATCTGTTTTCCCCAACATTTCTGGCCCTGGAGGAGCCAGTTGACTTCTGTAACCCTACGCGGTGGCTGCAAGCAGGGGAGGGTTGGCTGGCCAGCAGCTCCGGGGAGCTGATGTTGGGGGTCTGCTGGGCACACTGATATCTGGGCACTGAATTCTTTACACATTTAGTATATACATTAATATATTCTTTATACATTTGATCTGTAAATTACCCCATGGGGTAACAAGAGAAAGAATGGGGGGTGGTGAAAAGAACAGCAATAACATAAAACTATTGTTGGGCATATGTAGTCCTCTTGGAAGAAACAGGTACCACTCAGGCTTTTGGCTACCAGCAAAAAAATAGACCTGAGCCATGGGCAGAGTTTACAAGGCTCATCCTCTGAGCCAGCCTGCAATTCATGCTTTCACAAACCTGCAGCTCTGCTAACACACACAGAGAGAGGGTCTCACAGAGAGAAAGCTCTGTTAGGAAGAAGCTGCCTAAGTCAGAAAAGAGATGAAGAGAATGACAGAGAGATGATGAATAACTTTGAGTGTTCAGGAGCAAGAGAAGAGCTTAAAAAAAACTAAATACAGGAAAATTTGGAGAAAATTTAGACTGTACTTCCTTCTGCCCTGCTTTACCCTAATCCTGCCCTGATCCAACCCTAAACTGCCCTATTCTTCCCTGATAAAAACTGGGAGGGTTCTTCTCCATAGCTTTGTAGTCCTAGAAACACAAACTCTGGCTGAGTACCAGAGGATAAGTGTTTTCAAGAAAGATGGTATTAATCATGTTGCCATTTCCACTTGAGCTCTAAGGTGTTTACACAGCAGTAACCAACACAGAAGTAGGGCATGACTCAGAGGCAACACTGGAGACAGACAGTTTCAAAGCACATTTTGGGTATCAGAGACCTCTGTTTCATCAGGCAGATAGCCAGCATC
Organism: Heliangelus exortis; assembly: GCF_036169615.1. Taxonomy (NCBI): domain Eukaryota; kingdom Metazoa; phylum Chordata; class Aves; order Apodiformes; family Trochilidae; genus Heliangelus; species Heliangelus exortis. The sequence goes on along the minus strand of NC_092423.1, from coordinate 48,798,821 downwards.
CAGGTAAACATACATTCTTGCTATCAACATATTTGACATTGTAAATACTTCCCATTCTTCCAGACCTGTCATTTCTGCCTGCTCAAGAGCCTCCTTCACTCATGATGTTACCGTTCTTATTTTCACAGGTTTATCGGCCACCTCACATGAACCACATACATTGCAAATATTTCCATATAAATAAGGATGTGATTGTGTTTTCTACACCACCCAGTATATTAAGTGAGATTGACAGGCACTGTTTTTTTCTCATTTCTCTAAATACTTCTGTTCTTGAACGCTGTACAACTTCACAATAGGCTTGACCCAACCCCAACATAATTGCAGCGGAAATTATAGGAGGCCCTTTTAAAAAACCACATGATTCCTTATTCCCTTTTTGGCCTTACGAAAAACAACATTGCCATTAATTTGTTGCCATTATTCTTACAGTCAATTGGAGGCAACTTCATAACAATGAAGTTGCTCCTTCAGGTGAAATGGCATGTCCTGCTTCAGTAGGTTTGTTCCCTATCAGCATCCAAAGCTCATCTCTTGTTTCAAGCAGCAGCAAGAGGAAGCTCTTGACTCATTCTGGGCTTCAGTGTTTACCTCCCAGGAGAGGACAAATTTGGTTTCACTGTAGCTCCCACACAATCTATAGGATTTTTCATTCCTTTCAAGTTCAGGGTCAATTTTTTTTTTTCCTGTGGGCTGTAATCATGCATCTCATAGAAGGTAACTGGATTAGAGAAATTTAACGAAAGGGATAATGGGATTTTATATGTCTAAAGAATGGCAGCTGAAAAGAAGTATCTTGACATGTCAGCAGAACAAAGTCCACTGAGTGAATCATGAACACAGAGCTAGCATGTCATATTTTAAAGAAGAAAATTGTATTTTAATAGAAGGATCAGCACTTCTAATTGTAACTTCATGGTTATGTGCTCATAATTTTAAATACTGAGGATATGACTTATGGAATGGAAATCAGATAAGCGTTATTCTATCAATGAATGAATCCCAGCAATTACCTCCCTGCCCCATCCTGCATCAGGAAATCCTCTCTTGGAAAGGAGGGAATTAATATTTTACATGTATCTTCTGTGAAACTAGGATCCACAGAGCTAGACGGTTTCTCAGAGATACAGTTGTGAAGTCCTCTATAAATGTTCTTTTAATAAAGAATCCCAAGCCATCTTTTTAAATTTATAACTTTAAAAAGATATCATGAATGCTGCTTACAGGACTGGTCTGTGAAACACAAAGCTATTCTGGCATTCACACTGTTCTCTACCTAGGGATGTGCATTCAGAGAGCTAAGCCCCTTTGGACAGCCAAAATAAGGGGCAGCAAAAGGGGAGTTTACATATATATATATGGAATAGCTATTGGTTTTGAAATTTTTAGCATCAGTTACATTTCAAAAGCTTTTCTGTGCAGACCATATATTTGAGGTTTTACAATAGCAGTTTCTTATACCTGCTGACAACATATTAATCTTCACAGTTGCTAAAAAGACCAACAGAAACAAGAAATAGGAGTGGCTGGGCATACAGGGAATCTTAAGCTGCTTACAAAGAGACAATGTGGAGAAAACAGAAAGGAAGAGGTCTACATGAGCTGGTGCTCACACACATGTGGGCTTAATAGAACCCCGTTCATTCTAACTTAAAATCCCAGTTCTGAAGCCACGTGAACCACTCCACTGACTTCACTCCAGATAGCACCTTCCTAACTTTCAGCTACATCCATCTGAGGTGATGCATGAGAAATGGATAAAGCTTTTCCAGACTCCCTCTGTGAATTTTTAATTAACAGAGAAATACACCAGTACCAACATCACATATGGCATATTATTTGGTACTTACCAGGTATGTAGGTGCACAGTCTCTCCACGGCTGCCTTTACTGTGCTGTTATGCCACTGTGCAAGCTGTTCAATTACAGAGACCACAAGCACACATCCTGCAAGTAAAGAAAAAGAGCAAATATGGGTATCTGCAAAGTGTGGTGAAGCACTCCTGGCTGTAGAGGAATTTCAGTCATGGTTGGTCATTTCATTTCTTGTGAGGGTGCATGGCAGATGAGTGTTCAAGGGGGAAAAATGTTGGTGAATTTCTGACTTTATTTAAAAGCTGTGAGTTATCACAGTGAGGATGCTGATGCCAGAGGAGAGCACAGAGCAGCCTGGCTTTTACAGCACTGGATGTTGCTCCTGAATTTCATAATTTCAAGGATAAAAATCAAGGCACTGGTGGGACAGGCACTGTTAGAAGTGCCTGCTTGGCCATCTGCTCTCTCAGTATTTCATACATGAAAAATGTCCAGGTCTGTACTTGAAAGGACCTCAGTAGCCCTCCACACAAGGCACATGGAGAGCTACTGAAACTGAAAAACAAGTGTGTGTGACTGCCTGCAGAAGAGACGTCAGAAAGCAGATGTATGTGCTGACTACCACAAAGCCTCCACAGCATCCTTTCCTCACACTCCTCTGAAACTCAGCAGTGCTTTGCATGCACTGGGCTGCTAGAGCCAAAATGTCTTCAGACTTCATTCTGCTCATCTTCTGTGGCTGGAAAGAAGCCATTTCCTATGACCTCTAAAGCTGGTTATTTTTCATCACTAATCTGGGGGCTAGCAGGGCCAAAGCCTGGTTGCTCCTTGGACTAGCTGTGGCTGAGACCCAAGAACTTGCTCACCATAGTGAAGCATTTCTTGAGATGTACCACACTGGTATTTCTGGGATGAAGTAGCTTCAAAGTGATCTCCACATAGCAATCATTCAAAATCCACATAATGAATACGAGTGGTTCATTTCCAGAGTATTTGAAATTGCTGTAGGCCAATTATGCTCTTATTTTGCATTGGCTTCACCATTTTCTAAAGAAGCCACGTTTGGTAATACAAAGTCTGACCAAAATAGTCAGACCTGGCAGCCAGAGTGAGGTCCCAGACAGGACCCAGAGGCTGTGTCACAGAAGTAGGTATCTGTTTAGATGACAGTATCTCAGGCAACCAAGAGACAAGGAGCCAGAACACCACTTCCATCAGTCTGAATAAAGACTTTTCTTTGAAATCCCTGTAGCTGAACCCTGTTTCCTCCCTGCTGTGAGAAATCTCAGCTCTCACAATTTGCTCTGACACAGTCTGGTAGTGGAGGTGAGCTGCAGCATTTGGATGTGGATGCAGATCCACCTTTTCCTAAGCTCAAGAGCATTCCTGCTTAGGGTTTTCAGACAGGCACAGCTTTTAAATGAGCTTTAAAGTGAGCTTTTTAAGTGAGCTTTTAAATTCCTTCCAAGTACCTCTGCCTATGTGCTATTAAATTAAAGTGCTGTTTTTCAACATAAATAACTTTGATGCTACTGTCGATCAAGTGGCAAGTCAAAAAGGAGGTAATACAATCAGAATTTGCTGTAAAACCAATATCTTTGAGTCCTCTGTTACTTCTTCCACCTCAACTACAGTAATGCAGTGGAACTACAGTTAACTTGCCACCTCTTTTGCAGGGCTAAAAGCCCACTTCTCCATACTTATTAAATAAAATGCTCACCCAAAGTCCTCTGAAAAATCATTTATAAAGCATGCTAAGAGCCATTATCTCCAGTCAGCCTAAAAGAGCAGGAGATTAAATGGAGACAGATATAACAAAGAAAAAAACCTGAAGTACTTCTTTTTTTCTTCTCACCCCACCCTCCCCTTCTCCCCCTGCAAATAGGCTCACATTAGTCCAAGGAATTTACAGTTAATTAAAACACAATAAGCAATAAATAAATAAATGAATAAACAAATGTAATAATAAAGACCAAGACTAAAGGCAAAGGAGACATACAAGCTGGAGAGTAAAGTGTAGTCAGGACTTAATGCAGTCTGGTCCCTGCTTAACCATTGCCAGGTGCCTTAGCACAGCCTTATCCAGTGCCATGCCCCAGGCAATGCTGGTGCTTGTGCTAGGGACCACTCCCCAGAGCATATTTGGACAAGGACAACCCAGTCAAAAGAGGGAAAGTTGAGGGGTGTAAGAGACTTCAGATATCTGGGGGCAAGCCATGCCCTGCATTGGCCCCAGAGGCAGAAAGCTGAGCCTGGGTTATTTGCACGGCTTACATGAGCAAAGTCACACTGGACTGACTCCTTCACTCAAGTGCTGAGATGCTGGTGCACATCCTTGAAACACACTGGAGACACACCAAAAGGCATGGCATAACTTCATTCCTCCAAGGCCATACTATTAACACACATGAGCAACTTAAAACAAGCAGGACTACTCTTCCTTGTCCCTTCTGTGTCTGTTTTATTCATGAGAATGGAGGTGCAGAATAATTACATTACCAAAATGATGCCATTACCACTAAACCACATATTCTTTCTGTTCCTTTCTTCTCTTACCAAGGTCAGGCATTCATCTAATATTTTTGCTGTCTACAAATCAGAAAAAAAAACCCAAACAAAAAAAGGTCCAAGCAGAAAGAGAGGAAGGAGTTAGTCCTTTCATAAGGAGACAGCTTCATTGTTTCACTGCTCATTCTTTTACACCAGGATCCTGTGGAAGAAATGGATGAGGTTGGTAATGCTTAGCAGACATGGGTGAGGAGTCCAGGATAAGTGAAGGTTAAGGAGGAGAGAAGGAAACTTGGGAGACACTGAATTTAGCAGTATTAGCAGAGGAAAATGCTCTGGCAAGAAGAGGATCTGAGGGAGCAGTCTGTCCCCAAAATGAAGGTTGAAGCAGAGTTAAGTGTGGGAACAAGAGAGCAACAGCTATGGAGGGGACACCAGGATGGCTTGAGGGGCAGGACAGCCTGACCAGACTGCAAAATTACAATTCTGGATGCAAAGTAAGGAAAAAAGCCCCCACTGCAAGTACAGGTGTAAGTAAGCTCAGACATAGGGGGGCAGATGGAAACTGGAGGGATCTAGGATGCTATCTATGCCTCTGAAGCTCAGTAACCCGTCATGCTAGGGAGCTGACAGTGTCACCAACTGCACCAGAGAGAAATGGTGCTCATTTTATCTGTGCTGAACCCCAGTGCTCCTACACCTTCACCCAGGGCCTGCCAGCACACTTTGCAGAGAGGACAGAGTCCTTCTCTCTATGTCTCCAGCTCCCCATCCTGACCTGCTGCTTCTTTTACCCACCCTGCTTGTTTTGCACCCCTGCCAAATGGAATGGGAATGGAGGTCCCCAGCTGGATCCAGCTTCCTAAAAGTCTGCCTCTCACCTCTGGCACCCCATTGTCCCCTGCAAGGACCAGAGGGGTGCACCATTGTGATGAAGCTTGCAGACAGCTTCAGGTAGCAGTGGATTGCTGCCCACCCTCCCCTGTCCCAGACTTACTTTGCCCCTGTGACTCTTATTTTTGTCATCACAGCCAGATCTTCTCACCTGCAGCAGAACTGGTTCAGAGAAAGAGTCTTAAGGACAAAGAGCCTGAGTGCTCTGAATCTAAAAAGTTTGTTAAGGATTAAAATAGCCCTGGTGTTTCCATTTCCTCTGCTATACCAGAAGTCTCCACTGAAGCTATGAATTTCTCACGTTTGTCAAAATACCTGAAGAGGAGGGTGGGGAGGGCTATTTTTGGTTCAGCTCTGCCAAACAGAAACAGAATTCTTAATCCCCAAAACAATCATCCAGATAAACCTATTCATGGAGTAGTCTTCTGGAAATTAAATGGAAATTTTGCATGGTTTTTTGCATGGCTTTTACACAGGTGTGCAGTGGACAAGGGGAAAGGGTTTCAAACTTGAAGAGGGGAGGTTTAGGTTACACATTAGGAAGAAATTCTTTAATTTGAGGGTGGTGAGACACTGGAACAGGTTGCCCAAAGAATTTGTGGCTGCCCCCTCCCTGGAAGTGTTCAAGGCCAGGTTGGATGGGGCTTGGAGAAACCGGATCTAGTGGGAGGTGTCCCTGCCCATGAAGGGGGGTTGGAACTGGGTGATCTTTAAGGTCCCTTCCAACCCAAACCATTTTATGTTGACTGAGTCCATTAGACACTTTTATGTCTTCTAAACCAGGTCAAAGGGGAGATTTTCTTTGCGTGAGAATTACCAGAGCCATTGCTGCATTTGTGCAGTATTTAATGCAGTACCTTGGGCTAATAGATGCTGTATGAATATAAATAATAATAATAATAATAATAATAATAACAATAATAGCTTGACTACTTGGTCAAAACCCACAGAGCTGAACTTTGAAAAGTTTGCTTTCACAAACTAGACTTTACAATCACAGAGAGGATGCTTCTGAAGATGTTACTACACCTGCCCTGCCTTGGGCCCCCCCTACCACACTTTGACTATTGAAACACTTTGCAGGACAAGACAATAAAGGGAGCCTTGACTGATATTCAAAAGGTCTGAGGTGCCAGTTGGGGCATTCTCAGCCTCAGGTGCTGTGGCTGAACTCTTCAGACCCAAATCTGGAGACACTTCCTGACCTCCAGTGGGAAAGGTGCTGGGGGGGAAAATGGGTGCCACCAAAACTTTCTATCAGTTGATCCACTGAACTTCTTTCCCTCAACTACCTGGGCTTTTATCAGGTGCCCTCAGTCCACCTCTCTTCACTTCTCATGGTCTGCTGGCACCTCTTAGTGCCCTGCCATGGGCCATGACCCAGGGGATGCTCATTTCTGTTCAGGCTCTGCCTGGTCTCAAAGCTCTTAGACTGGTGTAATCAGGAGCAGCTTTTGGGCTGGGATTTTTTTAAATTACTCAGGAAAAGGGTCAAAACCTGCAAGGAGGAATGTCTAATTGCCTAATGCCCAACCCACCCAGGTTGCTTGATTTTCTGGATAAAGTTCTACTTCCCCCCCAGTAAGTAATTCAGATTTAGCCTCTAGAATCACCTGTGTTGGATACTGGTAAAATATCAAAAGCTCAGTATCTGTAAACTAAGGTCAACCCAGACTACATTTTCTCCTACTACAAGCCTGCTCTACTTTTTTATCATGTGTATATATATGGCAGCAGCATAAGAAGCCACTACCCTCTAACAAAATCTACAGAAATCTCCCTGAACACTAAGTATGATCAGAAATGCTAACCAGTTACCCTAGCCTGGGTCTTAATTCTTCTGTCTAAAAATGGAAAAGAATTAATTAGTTGAAATGCGAGGATAAAATCAGTTGTCGTGGACTGTACAAATCTCACTGCTTTAATTACTTGTGATGTGTATAAAATACAAACATTTTAATACGCTGGCATCAGTAGAAAAGCACTTTCAGATCTGTCTAGTCATTAGCAACTATTCCTTGTTTTTAATTTAGCAGATATTTAGATACGATTTATTTCTCATAGCAAGCTGGAAACATATAAAGCAATATAGATCACCTTCATAACTAAAGGCTAAAAAAAAGCTCTAAATTTTTTACAGTTGCACCTGATTTTCCTTAGAAACAAGTTTCAAGAAATTGACTCTGTTATTGCACTTCAATAATAGGTTTCAATATCTTGACAGGCTGAAGGATGTTTTCTCAGGAAGAAATTAATTGGTATTATAATGCCTGCTAGCCATTAGAAACTAGACTCCAGTATTAATAAAATGTCTGTCTCTTTTAGTGATAGTTTGTCCCATCTGCTATTAATTTCCGAAGAGATAAGAGAAAACCATAACCATTTTGCTCAGCAGCAGTAATCTGAACACTCGCATGCCAGGAAGTACTTCTCTCCATGTATTTGAAAATAGCGTGGAATAATAAAATGACATTCCCAATAAGCTCAGAAAAAAAATCATACCCCAATAATAAAATCAGCACCAGAGAAACTCATTTCTTAGCTGTGAAGCCTCTGGCAGTCTGAGCAGACTATTTAACTTAATCCACTTCTGCCGCATACATTTGAAAGGCTCTATAATTAGCATTATACCTGGGGATGTCAAGAAGTGTCTGGATAGTGAAAGCTGCCTCTCCAGGTCTCAGATTTGCTTTCTGAGTCAAACTCTGTTAAATGGGATTTTTTGGCACCTGATGCATCCTTCTTTGCCATCCTTTGCTTGCGTTTTTGGGTGCTGGAGACTTTTCTTCTTCCTCCAGCCATATCTCTGTTTCCCAGACATAAATTAAACATACTTCCTGAAGTACAAGGAGGAAAAAAAAAAAGTGGCCTTGGACACAAATAGCTCTCCACAAACCCTGCCAGCCAGGCTGTGGTCACCCTGCTCGCTCCCAGTGGGGCAGGAGCAGGAGCCTAGCTTGGCAAAGCTCAAATATCTGTCTACAGCAGCAAAGCCCTTGTTAAAATGAACCCATCTATCACATTATTGGTTTTACATAGAAGATAAAGTTTTCCCAAAACACAGTCTTTGCTTCTTCTATTTATACATTATCATAGGCTCCAGGGCATATCCTAAAACTTACAGGTGGGGAGTCCTCAGAACCTGTCTCCAAAGTCTATCAAACTACTGAGAGTCCTGGTGCAGGTGCTTGTTGCTCTAGAGTAAAAACAACTCTGTCCAAATTAATCTAATCCAGTCCCAGTTGAACCTGGAAAAGAATACCCCTGTTTGAAATAAAAGCATTCATATGGGAAGCAAAGAAGAAATAAGGTTTTTGTCCTCTGACATGGGGACATATTTTTGAGTAGTCTAGGTGCAGGCAGACCAGAGATATGCAAAGCTACAATACAGGAATTCTTTCTTTTTCACTTTATATTCCTTTCCTAATACTTTCCATACCCATTTTGCCTTCTTTCACTGCTTCCCAGCATGGAGCTGATACTTCGAAAGAACAGCCCTTTATAACCTCAAGATTTCCATGACATAACTATATATTCAAAGTTAGGATAATTATTTCCCATACACAGCCAGAGGATTTGCTGCTTTGAAAGGTAATTTAGAAAGGGATCTGAGTGCCAAAGTCTTTGACCCCAAACTTTGCTTCCTACTCCATTTACAATGCTAATGTATTTCACAGAGATACTGAAATGATGGAATATAATTATAGGTATCCATATTCAAATATGTTGGCATATACAAGATCTTTTACCCCCATATTTACTAACTGCCATAAAATATCTTGGAACTGCTAAATGGTACACTATAATGGTCACTGGGCATAAAATTACCTATATTACACTTTATAAAAGTTAAAAAACATTTTGAGTACAGAAGTATTTGGGGTGCACTGTAGCTCTATAACAAAACCAGAAATATCCATTATCTTTTTTGTTGCTTATGCCTCTGCAGTTCATGCAATAGCAGTGAGACGCTTCAGATCCCCTAACCCCACAGCTCTGTTCATTATTGTTTCCTTAAGACACCTGATAAGGACTCCAGTACAGTTAATGCTGGTACAGAAAAGTCAGTTTCCATCTAGTGGAAGACTCTGGTATCCAAATCTGCCAGCCATATGTATCCCTAGTGTTTCCAAAATCACACTTCAAAGAGCCCTATTTAACAAAATCTATAACCCCAGGCATTTCCAATGGAAAAGCTTTTTGCATTAATTAATAGAATAAATGTATGTGTACCATTAACATATTTTTCTTTACTGAATCAGGAAAGGATATAAAAAATTTACTGAAGCCTGAATGGTGGCAAAAGGAGTTAATGTAGCCAGATAACATCAACCTTGTCACAAAGGTCTGAAGATTTCGAAATTCTGGACGTAAAAAGTTTTTTCAGATATACAGTTCTTAAAACCACTGAAAGAAGTTGCCTTAAACATAAAAGGTTTTTCTGAAGTTCTGTTTAAGACTAACATATGAACAATAGTAGGAGGAACATATGATAAGGTAATCAGCAACCAAATAATCAGTATTAAATAAATAAGACTATAAAAGAAAACTAACAGCAAGCATCAGTAATGTAAAACATACGAGACTACCCATGCATACAAATGCACATATAAATACAAATGAGTGTGTATTTACACACAGATACATCTCATTGTGATCAATAGATATCTTTGCATTTTATAGCCAGAAACTTTGAGTTTCAGACTTGGGGTGATCTTGAAAATGGAATTTTTGACCATCAGTTGTTGAAACATATGCATACACGTAGAAAAAAGTTCCCATTTTAATAGCTGCTTTTGTATCTTCACCGCACTAGAAACATTCCTGTTTTTTATATCCGAAGTATAATCATAGGAAGAAAATATGTTATTATCACATTTGATATTTATTACTGATCACCAGACCAGATTTTGTCAGTGAGTAAGCTGAGCAATGCCAGTGAAGAGAAGAGAGGTGCTGTGGCTTGGCACTGGCTTAGCTGTAATCAAAGCTGATCCCAGCCTTTCAGAGTAAAACACATTGATATTGGGCACGGCCTTTTTACTGAACTCACTGAGCTGTAAATGATACATTCTGTCATGGTGCCTCCCTGGACAATATGTGCACAGCCCCTTTGTCTCAGCACAGTCACTAAAAACCTCCAGCTCCAGTTGGCACCTTCCATTGTGCAGAGTTCCTGGGACCTCCAAAGGGCACTGGTCCTGCTGCCTCTCTGTGGGGCACGTTTCATCCCTGCATCCCCACACAGCAAGACAGAGGCAAACTGTTGGGGGCACCGACTGTCACACAAATCAACACAGGTAGAGGTCGGCGTTTTAGGCTGCTGGGAAGCTGGGAAACATCCGTGCTTTAATGTAACCAGAGCTGAAAATACGTTTCAAAAAAAAACCAAAAAAAACCCAACAAACCCAAACAAAAGAAAATGCCAAACACAAAACACGCTGCTTCGTACTCCAGGGATTATGTGCTCATGGGTGAATGGAAGAGGTGACCCGCAAAGGCTGCTGAGAATGGCATTGTATTGAGCACAAAGATGGGGAAATTTGCTTCCCTGGCTGCTGACCCACAGGATCTCCGCTCACTGGAGAGGAAGATGGAAAGCGCTGCTGCTCGGCTGTATCGAGCGCTCCCTGACTAATTGCCTCATTACAAAAAGGGCAGCCAAAGTTAAACGCCAAAAGAGCAGGGCAGCCTGCTGCTGGGGAGAAAATAAATAAACCCTGCTATTTGCAAATGGATCTCACAATCGCAGAGCAGAACCCCTGAAAATCCAGCTTAGAAGAAGTTCTCTTCGACAAGCCTCAGCCTGAGCAGATAATCCGGGGCATCTGTGCTGTTCCAAAGGGATGGGGTAGACACAGTTCTGTTAAGATCTCTGATGAGGTCTTCTACAGCTTTCTCAGGAACTCATGGCAGTGCTCACCAATCACTACCATTAGAAAATTTTCTTTCTAACCCAAGTGCCCCTTCTGGCATCCATTTCTGCTATTTCTTGCCATAATTTTCATGAACCTCCTGACAACCTGGTGGTGAATGGACCACCTCTTTAATGCTTTTGAGGACAGATACTATTATCCTCATTTTTCTCAAGTTTTTCTTCTCTAGCCTAGTTGACTTGAATTTATTTGGTATTTCTTTATAGCTCATGTTTGTTGTTCTCTGAAACCTCCTGTCACTTTGCTTCGTTCTCGACACGCAGCCCAAAAGGGAAGGCAGAAATTCCTCTGGGGCTTTTTCAGTGCTGAGAAAGATAGTGGGTTACTCCACATGTTTTGCAAGCTAACTTTTGTTCACAGGTTTCAGTGTATGCAGTGTGTGTGTTTGTCACGACAGTGTGCCACTACAAGCCCAGATAATCTTCCCTAGGGATGCTACCCAGCCAATCATTCCTCATCCACTACCTGTGACTGTTTGTGCTGAAGTGCCTTCAGCATACCCATTTTGAAATGATCTTTCTTGGGAGCAAGTAGTCCAAGTTTTCAAGATTTTTTTGAATTTGCCCTCCATTGCACTTGCAAATCTTTTCAGATGTCTATGAAATGATAATTTAATAGCCCATATGGAATGATACTATGTTCAAAATAGAGGTCCAAGAAAGACCTCATTTTGTACGTCCTTATGCTTAGGGAAAGAGCCACTTGTACTTACTCTCTGAACAAGGCCACCCACTGGTTTCGTCCTGCCTTGTAGAAGCTTAATCAGCGTAACATATCACTCAGCCATCAGATTAGCACTGAGATGGTGCCAAAAGCCTTACTGAAGTCCAGCTGTAACATTTACTGCTTCTTCTGTGTCTACACACCATTATCTAATCAGCAAAGAAAATTAGACTGATCTGACACTGTTCCTCCTTGACAAATCTAGTGAGGCTCTTATTCCAATTTATTTTTGAAAGGCGCTTTTTATGAAGTTTCATCAACTATTGCAGGATTTTTCTAAGAACTGTTTTTTAAGTGACTTATCTACAATCCCTTGAACTTCTTTTCTTCACCATGTTTAAGAAAGGTGAATACAGCCAGTCCCTTCTGTATCTCAGTGTCTCCCCTGCTTTCTGAGTCCTCCAGGGCAGCCTCTTTCCTGAGGCTGCTTCAGATACTTCTGGATGCAGTCACCTTTGCTAGAGAACAGGACAATTAGCAAAATCTCTTTGAGGGCTCTGTCATTTTTTGAAGTGGTGGGAGGTGTGGAATAAAACCTTTAAAAACTAATCAGAAACAGTAGAAAAATTAGTATTTTTCAAGTAACAGTGGTGTCAACAGTTACCAGTGTTTTTGGGTACCTCAACATTAACTTTGTATAAGTTTTTTACTTTGAAGTAACACTTTGTTTGCCCTGTGAAATGGGCATTAGCTTCCTCATTTAACAGATGGGGAAAGAGCTGAGTATCTGAATCATTCATACTTAATTCTATGAGAAATATACAAACCATCTTGTCCTCAGAATGCCCCACTGAAACTGCTGGGCTGCATCTCTCAAAAGGGTTTGTAGGTCTCGTCCTGAAAAAATCTCTTGAGTCACACTGCCAGTCAGGAACAGTCCCAGAAACAAAATTCAAACCTATTATTGAGCTGATTACACATATGCAAAAATGGGGGATTTTTCTAGCCTGGGGAGCCAGAAAAGATGATGTAGAAAAGAGACTGTCATATGCTGGGAAAAATTCTTCTAGTGACAGAGCCAAAGAGAGAGCAGATGTCTATTTAAGAGCAGGTTAGAGATGGTTAGGAACTGATACCACATCTGATCTTCTCTCTGGAAAGATTATCACCATGTCTTTTCTCCCTCTTTTCCATAATTCTAAAAGGCAGCAATACTGCATCCCTTTTTAGGTGGAAATGCTTTCCAGGTACTTTAATTTTATATCAGGTCAACTATGAAAAGAATTCCTCTGAATGAAGCAACAAGGTTTTCAAAAAAATACAGCAAAAATGCTGTGAATTTTTCTATATGTGCTGAGGCTGGTTAAGACTTCTGTCTAAATGCTTTCTAATACAATTGAGCTTGCAAGAAAAAAGTCACCTTCTTTTCTATACAAGCAACAATCTGAAAGCAGAAATGTTTTGGCCAGCTTTCCCCTATTAGTTGTCTGAATTGCTCAGCCTACTGTGACACCTTACTGAACATGTACCCTCCTCTCCTACAGCCCTGTTCTGCACCTGTATGTAGGTGCCTACCCAAAATACATTTTCCAGGATCTGCTAAGGCCAGGGCACTGCCTTGAAGCATCCAGCTGCCTTCCCAGTATGACCAGAAAACACTGGGGCAGAGGGTGGCTATTCAGGGCTGGTGCTAGCAAGGGCAATAGAAGATGGAAGCAACCAAGCTGTACCACTTTCAACAGAGGTACCACAGCTGCATTCTGCTCTCCTGTCATATCATTTCTAGATATTTCTTGAAGAAGTGTGATGCTTTCAGTGGAATGGCTTAATGGAAAATATTTTCCTACTCTTGTTATTGAAAAAGCATCCATTTTCTGACCAGCCTTGGCTACTATACATACACAATCTCAATCGTGCAGCTGGTACACACTCAGGAGGGATCAGAAATGACTATTAAATGTGCAGCCACCTCATTTTCCTCAGAAAAGAGAGGCAAATAACTTTGAAAAATTAGACACCTGACCACATGTTTCACTTGCATTTAACATTTCCTCAAGAAAATCTCCTATAAATTTGTAACAGACATTTCTCATGCTAAAAATGCTGCCTTGATCGAGAAAGTCAAGAAGATACAGAGGAAGCTCTCATGCAGAGGAAGCTCTCATGGCTCTCTCCCTCTGCCTGGCCAGATGGCAAACTGAGCTAGCAGGGCCTGGGGTCAAGATGTGGAGAGGAAATAACAATCTTCCTCCTACCCATGAAGCTGATCTCTGCTTAATTTCTGCTCCTAAGAGGGCTGGTCACCAAATCAGCCACAAAAACTGATGCTACACTTGCTCCATGCCACATCAGTTCCTAATGCTTTCCCTTTCCCACTTGTGAAGGGACCAGTGATGGTTTTCATGGGTTAGTCAAGAGAGCAACTATCAAGTGAGACCCCAGAGGTGGCTGTCTGGGCTAGTGCAGTCACCAGCCTTCCCTCCCAGGTCTGGCCCATGCAATTCCAATGCTCTGCATGCTTCACTTTTAGCTGGTGGTTCACAGAGATGTGGACAGTCTGTTTTGGTCCTGAGCTGAGTTCACGTGGATGCTTTTAGCTGAAGTGACACCTCAGAGAGAGCAACTGGTGTGGGAGGTGGGTTTTTTGGTATTCCCCAATGAACAAACATGCTTGGTAGATTATTAGTGGTCCCAGCAACAGGAGTGATATAGTTTTCCTCTATATGGAAGGGAAATAAAACACAGTTTATCTTTTGCCAGGCAACTTCAATGCACTGGGCAGTTACTCTAGGAACTTAGAGTCTTGCTGGGTCAAAAGGATGCAAAAGAAGACAGTGCTCATGCATGACACTAAAAAAAACACCAGCATAAAAACCCTACAGGCAAGCACTCTCACCACCTTTCCTGTGCCATCAAAAAAAAAAAAAAAAAAAAGCTACCTAAAGATCTCACCATTAAAAATCCACCATCACTTCTCTCTTGCTCAGTCATTGCTTGTGTGGCTGTTGGCCCAAACAAGCCAGTCCCTGACACACATTTCTGCTTTTCATGACTTGCTCTCATTTCCCAGCTGGTGGATGACCCCTAGCAAGGGCCCTGACTTTGCTCTGCTTTTGGTTCACCCTGCCTTTCTGGCACCCAAATCTGCAGGGATAGTGTTGTTGTTTCAAAAATGATGAAAGAATGGTTTTATCAAGATGAAGATTACCATTTCTAATCATGTTACCTGAGCCAGATTGAAAATAATCTTGGGCTGACTTTTCTTCTGAAGGATGGGGAGCCATAGATTTACAGCACAAAAGTGCCCTGAAAAGCTAAGAGAAGGCAAAATAAACCTATTGATTGAGATGTATAAGACATATCCATCATTTAAGAGTCACTCACATAAAAATACAAGCTACTGCATCTCTCTAGGTGTATAGAGTCTTACACTGAGGGCATTTCTGGTGCAGAGATACCCACAGTTCCCATTGACTTTGGTGTTACTGGTCTTGCTTTGGGAATCACTTACTCAGCTGAGGCTCTAGGTACGGCTGCTGTGCAGATCACTGCCACCACCAATGTCACACGAGAGGGGGTTGGCAAAACACATTCACCCCACTTTAGTATGGAACATGCAGACGTGTGTGCTTGTGAAAAGGAAAGGAAATGTGAGGAAACAGCCCTTGCAACTTGACTATCTTGACTTGACCACCCAGGCCACAAAGTTCTCTGGCACATGAACAGACAAAATGTTCTTAGGAAGAGTTTCTCAGGCAGTGAAATCAACGAGGAGACCCTGAGTGAGTCTGAAGAAAACTGTGGTTTCCTGAAGTTAAGCAAAATGCATCATGAACCCTAACAGCCACCTAACTGACAGCCTGTAACATCTTTTTTCCAGGTCCCAGACTTAAGGAAGTTAAAGCTATCTTTTCAGACACCATTCCCTGCAGAGTAAAAACATGAACTTTGGGAAGTAGCTACTCGAAAACAAAATCATAAAATAACACCAGACCCCATGGCTGGCCTTGCAAAATCTTCAGCGATTATTTCACCAAAGACTATGAGTATTTTGCAGTACAGCTGTTGAAATAGATAAAGGAGTGATTTATGATGTGCATAGGAATTCTCAGCTCACTGGTGGGGTAACAAATGAACTAGTCCAGCAGGCAAACAAAACCTGGATACGTACCGACGCAGGTGTGTCCTTTGTACAGCCTGGAGGGGAGCGTGGGGGGCGGTGGGTTGTTTCCACGGGGCATAGGGGAGGAAGAGGCAGCCTTCAGTAGAAGCAGGAGCCAGAGGATGCAGAATAAATTAAGGAATGTTTCCCTAGCCCCCCTCATCCTGACGAAGGAAAGAAAAGAAGAAATCAGGTGGGATGGGAGCACAGGGACCTGTATTCCCTTAGAGGTCAGGGAGCATCCCGTGTCCTTGTCTCATTAGCAGCCTGAGAAGCGGTCTCACACACCTGTATAGCTATATGTGACACAGGGACTTCTTGCCAGGCAGAGACACACATCTGCCCTCTGATGGGGTGCATGGAACATCCTGCCCTGGCACACAGCAGTGCTCTCCCAGCCCCTGCCTTTTGCACATCCCTCAGCCCCTCCCAGGCCACTCAGGAAGGCTGTGCAGCCACCCAGCACAACCCAGAAAGCCCCGGCCCATGGGGTACCCCATGACCAGGCTGGGATGATGCCCCCGAGCCCCCAGGCTGCTCTCCACACTCCCCCAAACCCCAGTGCCCCGTGTGGAGCTCTTCCCAACCTGCTGGCCTGGGAGGACCAAGATGAAGAGCTCTGGCTCCTGTGTCTCCTGCGGTCGCAGCGGGTGACTAACGACCTTAAACCACAGTGGCTGTCAGAACCAGTCAGCATTAATAACACAAGACACTCCCCTGAACAACTAGTGTTGCAAAACAAAAAAAAAAAAAAAAAAAAAAGAAAAAAGAACCCAACCCCACAAAGCCTTCCTCCTCCCACCGTTGCTCCTCCACAGACAAGAAAAAAAATATCTTCAGCTGCTTCTGTAAGCAGGGTTTCTGTCCAGGAGGACCGGGTGTGAAAAATAAAAGAGGCAGTGGGGACTGGAGCTGTGGGAGGTGGGAGGATGGGAGTCCTGTGCCAGGATTTTGCTGGTTTTTAGTTCTGCCAGGGTCCAGCAGGGGAAAGGGGAAACAGCTGCCAGTGTAAGGGTACCAGCAGGAGCTGAACCCCTGTTCTCATCAGCTTTGAACATGTTTGTTTGCAGCCTCCAGCTGTATCCTGATCTTTTCCTGCTTTGGTAGTCAGAGTGACTAAAGGTTTCCCTGCCTTTTTCTTGTTTGTTCGTTTCTTAAATTCCCGCAGATAAGGTAGGAACCCTTGGTTCCCCAGCTTGAAAAAAAAAAAAAGCAGGGAGTAAAACATGTTGAAACAATGTCACTTCAGACTGGAACAAGCCCAGACAGCTGAATCCCAGCCACTGTGGATGCAAAGGTATCTATATAGAGGTGATGCAGGACTGAAGCTCTGGAAGGCCAGAGTTACATCCTACCTCTGCCCCTGCCTTTTTGTATAACCCTGGCCCACTCTCTTCCCCCTGCCGTGGGTCACCGGTTCTTGCTTTACTCTTCTACTCCTTGCCTGGCTCTTCCAGAAGTGGGCAGGCTCTCAGGTTGTTAAAGGGAAATGAGGAATTTGTCTCATTTGGCATCCCTACATGCTTCCTGAGCATAATTTAAGGAGACTCGGAAATGGTGTCGTAAAATAAGAAACAGAGAATATATTAAACTCAGTGACTCCCTGCCAAATCTTCAGACATTCCTGCAGATCAAGATGATCGCTCAGAGGCCAGGTCACCTTTAGTATTTAATGTGCTTTTTTGCAAACCACTTCTTTTCAATGGGAGCCTGACCTATGACATTTTCAAACACAGTCCCAGAAAGTTTGACTCGACTTTGATAAGCAGAATTTGCCTTGTGATAATGATAATATAATCGAGTGGCTCCAGAGGGAAAAAAGACTGTTAAAAGCTTCAATGTGAATACAAATCACTGCATATCTCTATTCTCTAAACCAAACCATTGGCTTCCAAATGTATGATTTTCTTCTAAAAAGGAAAAAAAAAATTAAACCCAAAATAGAGATAGTAGCTATTGCTCGAGTTTTGCAGACCTCCTCCTGCTTATCATTCTGTCTATAGCTAGCAATGCTGGCTTGCTTTCTTTTTTTCTTTCCTTTTTTTTTTTTTTTTTTTTTTTTAATAGCAGATAAACAAAAATCATAGTGCAAAGTGCCTTATCCATATGCCAATCCTACTGAAAGCTGCAGGATGTTTTTCTTAATGCTGTAAAAACTTGCTATAAAAAGACACCGTGCTACAGCGACTGCAGCTCCATTAAACCCTTTTTAACACACATATCACTTGGTTCCCAATGACACTTTGAAGTCCTTTAAAACTCTGCATATTGGCTCATGAGCAGCTTGCTGCAAAAGCAGAACGCTAATAATAGGCAAGGAAAAAAAAAAATATCTTCCTAGCAGAGAGGTCTTTGGAATGCTTTCTGCTTTTATATCTATAGCAAAATACAAATCTAAACAACGGCAGTTAGAAAGTATATAGATAGATCCCAAGCTGCTCCTAGGCATGTAAACCTGCAGAGCATACAGCTCTAGCCCATAATCAGCTGTGTTATTTTCTTTCATTCCAGGCTGTGGAAAGAGTGGTGAGATAACCCAGAAGCCTGTGTAACACAGAGCTGGTTTTTGCTATACCTTAGGCATTAGCCAAGCTCTTAAACCAATTAAAGAAAAACCCCAGAGCTTTTAAAATATGCAGTCTGGTCAGACAAATGAGGGATTTGCATGCATAGATTTAGAGGCCAGCTGGGAAGGTGACACACACGTAACCCCCCCTCCCCAGCCCCCCTGGTGTTAAATCTGTCTACTTCCCACTCAAATCAGATAGCAAGCCCTGCCTTTTGCCAAGTAGGTTTTATATTACTTCCAAGTCCTTAAGACAGTGAGACCTAAAGCTGTCCTTGTACATCAACGAAGGAGCACGTGATGTTGTCTTTTAATCTTAATACGTGAATGCGTGATGTTAATGGGGAGGTTAAAACCACATCAGATCTGTCCCAAAGGAAGGGATTTGATCATAAATGCTTCCATTAGGCTTGTGTACAACATCTAAGCCAGGCCTGAGAAAAGGGTGGCTTAGGAGGTGGTGCCTGCCCAGAAAAAAAGAGTGTGGCAGCAAGAACAATGTGGGACCGGAGCCCTCTCCTTGGCAAAGCACCAGGGCAGAGGGGTGATGACTGGGATGTCCCACCCCCCCCCCCCCCCCCCCGAAAAAGGCCTGGTAGGGTCACCCCACAGCTTGCAAGCATCTTTGTCTCCTTATCCCCCTTGTTTTTGCAATGTGTTTACAACCTGGCCTTGCACCAGGTCCAGATGGGAGGCAGAGCAGTGTAGTTCAGGTGGGGACTGGTTGCTCAGGACTGAGCTGCAATGGGGCTCCTGGGCAGGGTCCCCAGGCCCTGACACTTGCCTTGCAGGACCACAAGAGCCAGGTGGACTGCAGAAATGACCTCTGCAGAGATACTTCTGGAAGCCTCACTAAACACCTGCCTGCAGCAAGAATGCAATCAATGTTCTGTCTCTCTCCGGGCCTCCATGTCTCATTTCTGAAGAAGGGGTGAAGACTGCAGAGCCAGAGGCATGGTGAGAACACCACCTTTTCCAGTCAGGAAGCTCTCAATTTTCTGGCAATGGCCCAGCTCTGCAGACACACAGGTCATTTTCTCACTGCCAGAAAGAAGTTTAGCAGGTTAAAGCCTGAATTTGGACTAGTGATGATAAATACATAAATAAAAATAAGTACATATGCATCATATTTTTGGGGGGAGCCTAATAGGGTTGTATTTCTGTATTTCTGCACACACATACACACACTACTACTTCCTACCAAGGAAATGGAGGGATCTGTAGCTCATCTGATTCATCACATGGGTGAGGAGAGATGTACATTGTTTGCATTCTCTGTAGGGCTTTGGTAAAACACTGCTCTGAAGGGAAATCCTGCAGCCCTCTGCAATTTGCTTTCAGGATGCCATCACACACTGAGATTCTTGCTCATTTCACCCTGCTTGATGCAAGAGATTATTATATCCTTCCAGTTTATGTTTCTTGGGGAGTTACACCACATGTGAGGGTCCACAGAGCTAAATACCAGTTACTGTATTCCCACATGCTGGTGAGTACCAAGTGAAGTCTATGGGGGACACATCACATAAAGGCATGTGCAGAGCTAGTAAAGAAACCCAGTCTTCACAGCTAGTTCCAAGAGGAGGATCATGTTTCCTGGGGTCTGAAGGACCCACAACACTCCTCCATTTCTTGTTTTCCTATTTGCACATTGGTTCCTGGCACATAATGTACATAGGCTTGGGTCTTGGTGACAGATAAGGAAGGAGACAGGTAAGGTTTCAGCCTCCGCCTTTACTGTCCCTGATAGAAATGCAATGGAACCAAGTTAGGGTTTCTGATCTTCTGCAAACACAATTTAAGAGTCACCTAAGGGGACACTTTCATATGATTGCCACTAGAAGTGTGGAACGAGATGCAAGAATGGAGTTATTCTCAGCAATGCTTTCTATAATGGGTCCCCAAAGACCTGCTTATGTATATAGAAAATACAGCGAACAAAGCCCTTGAAAAGAAAAATGAATGGAAAATACTCACACGAAGCCTCAAAAACAGGACATGTAAGCATCATTGTGTCACCTGTCAGGGACCACTTGCTTGAAAAAGGGAGACAGAGAGACACTCTGTTGAAATATGGAATAGTCATCTTATAAAAGGAGATCAGCTGGCAGTGTATGTTTATCTGTTTTATTCTGTCCAAGTCACTGCACATAGAATTGCTTTTTTTTGGGTTTTGTTTCCTTTATTATTTGGTTAGATTTGTGTTATATACTTCTTTTTAAGATATATGCAATTTTTTTTCTCTTTGTAGCGTTCATGCACGCATCTTTATGATGATAAAATGTAATCTCGCAAGGTCTTTTCTCCCTCTCTCTTTGACGTGTTGTTAGTTCTTAAAGGAATAGAATTAAGCCTTGTATTTTTCTATCTGGAGAGATAAGACCTGCAGGAAGGAGCCTTTAGATCAAAGATCCACTCAGTCCCTTTTCTTCCTTTTATTTTCAAAACGTGGTCCTTTGTGCCCTTTGACTCTGAAGCTCCCACTGGTTTGCTGCGTTGGTTGTTTTTCATTACTGCTCTCTGAATTTCTCTGACTCTCATAATCATCTCTGCAGTTGGTGCATTATCACTGGCACGGATGAACATTTCCAAAGCCCCATGTGGATTTGCTCCTGCACCACAGCCAACTGAGTCATTCCCTCTGCCCCAGTTTCCTTATCAGTTGCTACTTGCAGTTCAAGTTATGCATCTATTTCAGACTTTCTCTCCATCTCATTATCATTCAAAGCTAAAGGGAAAGCACTGAAACCAGTATTTCCCACTCTCACATATGAAAATTTGTTCCAAGCTACTGCCAAGCTGTAGCTGACATGATTATCCCTTATTTCACAACCTTTAATGAAATTAACTGTCCCAACTTGCAGAAGCTGTGGAGCCCTGTGCCCTGGGAAATGTAAAAAACTGACACAACATCCTTAATTTTTGGGTACAACAAAGTGTGGGAACAAGACTCGTAGGGCTTTCCAAGAGGGACACTATACAACTGCATTATTGGTGACACGGTACATCTCCTGACTGATCAGCTTTAATGCAGTAAAACAAATCTGGCTGTTATGTTCCTGATAGGTGCAGTTGACACTACAAATTCAGAAGCAACCTTGACAATGTGGGGTTTGCAGGCCAAGTTGTGTGGACACAATTTTGGGCTTTTCCACACCTAAGGAAGACCTGATTCTTTCTGTCATCTACACAAAAGAAGCAACGCTGACAATTAAGGGTCGAGAGGGTGTGGCAACTTTGCTGAGAAAGGACTAATGAGAAAACCTTGGTTAAGGTCCTTAGAGTCACTCAGAGACAGCTGTAAATACGAGTCAGGGAGCCTGGGACAGGTTTCTGTGCTGCCCTGAAGTTTGGGCATTCATTTAAATACCTACTCAGCGTGATGGTGTTTTTCTCCCATTATGGCCTTGCCATAAATAGCTAGTAACCTGCTAGGCAAGCCAAAATCAAACCTACTGTATCAATACCTGCACAGCTACCACCATTGCACTGGTTTTTTTTTGTCAGAAATACAACCCTATTAGGCTCCCAGTTCAGTGCTGATTGAAGAGATGGTGGAGAGGGGAGATCTTACTGGAGATGCTGTCAGGTTTCAAGTATTTACAATGAGAGCACCACAGCATTAAAGAAGGAGAAAAATAAATGTTTGTTTACATTTGTTCCATTTGATCTTTTTTTTTTTTTTTGCCAGTAACACAAATGAAAGAAGTGCAACCTGGCAGCCTCTTGATCTCAACACAGAGCATGTGTCAATAAAAGATAATAATTCCTGGGTAAGGGCACAGAGATAAATGTCATTGGAGACATTTTTAGCACATATCAAAGTTCACAAGATTATTTAAACACATTGTTAGAGGCTCATGCTGGGACTTCTGTGCTCAGAAATGGGACCTGTCCAATATATGCATTGTTTATGGCACTTCACTGTTCAATAACAAGATAGGGGATTTTTTTTTTTCCTCTTTTTTCAAGGAGGCTCTTCACTGATTCACTTCAAAACTAAAAAGACCTAAAGGTGAGCTGGACAGTTTCCATCAGCAAGATGGCCCTGTAGGGTTAGCATCCATCATCCATAGATGAATATTCAAAGGCAGAGCAAGCTGATTCTTCAAATATTAATTAAGCAAGTCACCAGCCAGCCAGCAAGCCATGTACAGAGTTTTCATGGCCAATGGGGAAGTCAGGCTGTATAAAAGTACTCAAAACACCTGAAGGACTATATACCCACTAACTCAAACAATCTGAGGTTGAGGTTACAGTCCATAAAGATTGCACCAACCTCCCTGATAATCTGGTTTTATACAGGCAAGCCAAGCTCATGTGTGAGGTCAACCCTAAACTCTTGATCTTTCAGATCTATCACTGGCAATTCATAGTGGGCTTATTTGCTCTGGTCTCTCTTTCCACCTGCAGTGGATTTTATGCTGATGTCTGACAAAGGTGGTTTAGTCTTGCATATATATGAGAAGACAACGTGGGCAGCTGGTTATAATTACCATGGTTCATAGCCACCTCACCATAATGCAGAAACATGGCTATCCAAATTGGCTCTGCATTCAGGAAAACCTTTCTTCCTTCTTTCTGCTTCCTTACCATGGGCAAAGGTAATCATGGGCAATGCCCCAGATTTATCTCTTCCCAGGTTCAGACTCAAAGCTGTATTTTTTTTTTCTGTACTATTCTAGAAATTAGGGAAAATACTTGGTTAAACACAACAAACCTTGTTCAGGCTCCTTCTGAGGGATGCAGTAAGGTGAATGGCTGTGGCTCCATGCAAATCTGATGAGTCAGTTCATCTCAGATGAGACCTGAACCTGGAGAAGGCAGGCATGACTCCTGCCTTCATGATGAGGAACAGCCCTGTGAGGATCAAAATCAGCAGCACCAGGACCATCAAGCTGTGAGGGAGAGAGAAAGCAGGCACTGCATCACATTTTTTTTCCCCCTCTCAAGCTGTGCCCTGAATGCAGAATATTTCCTCCTGGGCTCTGTCCCCTCTACACACATTTTGGAGTCATTAAATCATCCATCAAGGCACCGTCCTTTATGCACGGTGGGGTGGCTGCCTGCCTGCCTCCCTGACTCCCTTGCTCGTTACTGGCCTTCTGCACTCCTTTTCAGCCAATTCAATGAAATATAAATAGCATTTCACATAAATGTTCATGGTCTCATAATACCTTCCCACTGTCTTTCTGCTTTCGCTCTGGATGCATAAAAAAGAGTTGTAATATCTCTCAATAAGCTACTGAATCCTTTTTCAACCCTGATATATGCTCAGTACAAGGTTTATTAAATATCAGGACTGTAGGCATTATCAAAGTCTAGCCAACTAAATTGTTCAGACAAAATGAGCAAGCAATCTTCTGCTTTGCAAGTCAATCCATCTGCCATGATAAAAGTGCTCCAAGCCTGCTGAGTCTGGATCCGCCTCCTTTTTCGACAAATTTATGTCCACAGCTACAAAAATGTATAGTTCAGACCTTCCATATTATCATCATCATCATCAATCATCATCAATCATCATCATCTTAAAGCTAGACACCACAGCAGAAATTATATTTTCTTTGCCTAAATAATGTAGGGCGAATGCCATACAACCATCTGATAAGTAGAGAGGACAGCTCAGGAATGTTACTCAAAGTTTTACTGAAGAGTGGCAGAGAAGCGGTATCCCCCTCACCTTCTTGTCTTAGAAAATAAATTATCACTGAAGCATTTGTGGATTTCATCTCCCAGTTTTTTGTTGGTCATCATTTACTATTTAGACTCAGATTATATCTATTTAAAGTAACCAGGATAAATTATCAAAAAAACTTGAGGGTGTTAAATAAACTCCAACAAAACTCCTTCCCCCTTTGCAGTCATTTCTCAAAATGGAAATGTCTTGGTAAACATCTTGATCTAACACTATGGCCAGAAGACCAACAAAGTGGGGACTGAACAACTTTCACCCTCTGAACTTCACCATGAGGAGGAAAAAGTGTGGATCTCCATGGCCTCTGGAAGGATACCTAAGTGGAAATGCATTTTGGGGACCAAAAAAGCAGCTTTTCCAGTCTTACAGAAAGGTGGCAGACAGACACCCAATCTGGCCCTCTCGACTAAATTCCCATCACACAAAGCCAAGGAAGAAACCAGGTGTATTCTGGAGATCTCCAGGCCCTGAGTTGAACACAAACCAGCAGCTGCTTCCAGCAGCAGTAAGGGCACAAGAAGTCTTGTCCAGGAAACAGTAATCATAATTATACATCTGGGTATGTCCAAATCTATTCCACTCATATTGGAAACATCTCTATTTGTGGTCTATGGGTGCACTTGCTGTGCAGTGATGATGCTGCAGATCCCCAGCAGGGGAACTGGAATAATCTTGCCTCTGAGCAATACAGCAGTCCTGGTGCTTACAGAAGTACAGGTAAAAGTTGATGTGCAATACAGGGAACTTATTTTCATAATAGGAGCTGAGCAGGCAGTAGACCGAAGGCTCTTTTGGGCTGGGGCAGAAGTGGAACACAGAGCATAGGTGGGTGTCCCATCAGCATGGCCAAGGTTAACACCAAGAGGGGTAAGCCCGGGAGATCTAGACACAGTAAACTAATTCATGCCCAGCGATCTATCTGGATGTTTAGGCCTCACTGGTGTTTTTCTTCTACCCAAGCCTTCCCCTTTTCACCCTGTGTAGTCCTCTGGAGACAGTTTCCTCCCTGGAGAGTCCTCTGGAAAGGATATTTGCCCCAAAGCTCTGATGTGGAAACCAGGAAAGTTACAAAATTTTAATGATTCCTTGTTGCATGTTCCTGAACACTTAGTGATGAAGAAATGAGAAGAGGTAGGAAAGATACAGAAAGTTGTGTTCCTGCCAAGAGTGACCATCTGCATTTGCACGTCCCAGTGTTTGATTCTCTGATCCTCTTTTGATGGCTGAGTTTTGGCAAACACTTAGCACTGACCTTTTGAAAACCAAATCCCATTGAAGCCTTCAAAAGGTGAGTAGCCCAAACTGAAAAGCATAGCAAAAGCTGTGTACAGAGATTAGGGACTATTGAATGTCAAATAAGTAAAGGAAAGTCATCAAATTTTGTTTTAGGATATACAGAGCAACTTTCTTTTCCCTGAAGTTGGTGTAATTTCCAGCCTGTCAAACCTAGAGAACACTTGCCCTAGATGCATTTGGTGTGTTATGGTATTTTAGGCAAGAATTCATGATGCAAAATTCATAATTTATGTGTTTACATCATTCCTTTGCTTTAATCCTACATCCAGCAGTTTCTTTTGATGATTTGCAAAAAATAACTACAATCACCACAGATGAAGGTAAGCTGTGACTTTTATCTAAAATTCTTCAACTACATTCATCAGGTGATGGCTTGTGTTTTCAGAGGTGACCCAGCCCTGCTCCTGCCAAGCACAACAGCTGCTCCATGGACTCCCAAGCCCATATTTGCATCCGGGACAACATCCTTGGTGCTCCCTTACATCCCTGAGAAGGATCTACCTCATTGAAGGGCTTCTCTAGCATGGTGAGCTTGTTTTCTGCAGAAGATGATAAACATTTCTACACGGTATGCAGGAGGGAGGACACTCTGGACCATAACAGTGCCTCCATGTTTATCTGTAACTCTCTGGAGAGCACCAGGAGATGAAGAGGTGGATTCCCTTGTCCCTAAAGCGTGGGCTGTTGTGGGCTGTTTGGTGTGTCTCCAACATGCTGCTGTTGAGCTGCCATTCAGGCTCTCTGAACATGGGCTTCACTCCTCCCAGTTCAGCTGGTGAGCAAGCAAGCCATAGGAAAGTGCACTGATATGCCAGGAATGCTTGCCTGATGGTGGGAGATCATGGTACCCAAGTGAAAATAAATCATTTCCTTCCTCTTAGTGAGATAAAGCAGAACACGCTCCAGTTATGAGCAGTCTGAAGTTCTGTTCTGGATTTGCAAGAGGAAAGTAACCAGCAAGATTTCCAGCTGTATCTCTCCTCCCCCTCCCAAAAATCAGGCAAATTTTAAAATACTGAATTGCTGGGTTACCCTGTCCCAAGACCTTAATCATTAAAATTTGACCTCCCAGTTGCCACTGC
Organism: Heliangelus exortis; assembly: GCF_036169615.1. Lineage (NCBI taxonomy): Eukaryota > Metazoa > Chordata > Aves > Apodiformes > Trochilidae > Heliangelus > Heliangelus exortis. The sequence goes on along the minus strand of NC_092423.1, from coordinate 48,772,205 downwards.
TTACAAAGTAAATATGTTATGGACTCTTCCATCCTCACCTTTACTTTGGAGTTTGCTCCCCCATCGGCATCGTGTGGTCTCTCTGGTGGGTGGCACCTTCAGGGAACGACTGGTGGGTCCTCAGCCTTTTTGGTGGTGCTGACTGTCTCTTCATGCCAGCTGTCCAGGGGCAACCATGTTCAGGGCTTCTGCTCAATTTTTAGCTGTCTCCTAAGGCATTTCTGAGAGAGAATAACACCTTCAACAGAAGTCTCTTACTGTATCTGCCCTAAAAGTTCATTTTCCCTGAGCACAGGTAGCTAAGGATTTCGTCATTTCTTAACCTGCTTGCTTTTGTTTGGGGCACTTGGGACATCCCACAGAGCAATACTGCTGCACCAAAAATCTGTGCTTTCAGCGTTTTCAGAGACGGGCAAGTGTGACAGAATTACTGTCTGTTTATGCTGAAGGAAGGCTCTACACATTAGAATGCACACATAAATGCTGGATACATCCTGGGACAAAAGATTCGTATCTGAGAAGATATGGCTTGTGTCACGTTTACAGGGAAAGGAAAAAAAGGAAGCAAATTCTTTTGCCTCTTGACTAAAGAAAGATCGTATTATCTGCTAGTTTATCTATCTGCAACAGCTAATTCAAGGGCTTTTGTGGTGGTGTGGTTTTCTTTTTGTTTGTTTGGTTGGTTTTTTGGCATTTCTACAATACAAGGGGAAGGAAAGATTCAATAAGCATTCAAAAGGACAATTAATTTTGAAACAACTTATAGTGCATTTCAAGGAGCAAGTCTTCAAAATGAGGAACTTGACAGGACTGGTCTTGCTCAATTTTAGAAGCCAATTTTGGTGCTAATAAGTAAATATAATTTTTATGGCAGTTTGTACTTATATCTCACACACTTGATAGACAAATACAAATAAATGTGTTTGCATTTGCTTACTTCAGGTGCTGCCTTGAGGGGGTGCAATGGGCACTTTTCTACCTATGCCAGGGCACAGCAGCCATGGCAGAGGTGTGTGGCTCTGGGTCAGGATGCCAGGTAGCCTGGGGCTGGCTCCTCTGGCAAATGTCTTTGCCAAGCTTTGCTATGATTGCTCATGAGCTGGCCAGGAAGATCATACCCCAGGGTGGAACAGGCAGGATGTGCCCATCCCTGCAGGAAAGATGTTTGCGTAGGGATGGAGGGACACTGTCTGGACATGGGCTCATCCACACTGGCAGCAGAGAGGTTAAGAGGCAGAACAAGCCCAGGAGCTGCAGTCTTAGCAGGACAAGGCCTTATTGTTACCTCTCATTTTAAAATATTGCCTGATTGTTTGGGTATTTTCTTTCTTTGGTGATTCATCTGTGAGTGGGAAAGGTTCCGTGACCCACTGAATGGTCTATCTGTCACACCTACCAGTCTTGCTGTCCAGGAAAGGCAGAGGATGCCAAACCACAGCTGCTGTTCCTGCTTGCATTTCCACAGCTCAGCCCCTCAGGTGTGATCCAGCACAGGGGTTTTGCAGAAGGAAGAGGAACAAGACCACAGCATCAGCTTCTGTCCATGCACTTGTTTGGACCATCCTGGGATGAGTTGTTTTCTGCATTGGAAGCAGGCTGGTCACTGCAGCAGGTCTGGGGACAGAGTACACAGTTCATGGGGACCAGCTCAAGCCCTTGCTAAAGGATGGACAATTCATTCTTTGTATCCCCAAGCAGTGAAATCCCCTACTCCTTCCAACACTGTTTTCTTGGCTGAAACCAAGCAAGCGGCTTTCCCTACAAGGTGAATTTTGGCTGAGCTCTATCTGGAGCACCAGTGAGCAACAAATGCCATGCATTAACTGAACTGAGTTTAAAAAGACAGTAGAAGTTTCCCTGTTACCCTTGCTGCTTCCGTGGCAGCATAAAATCCAGTAACTCTTCTCTGCTGGGGATTTGGAAAGTGACCCTCGCCAATGTCAGCTTATGCCCTGCAGGATCAGGCCCTGGACTGCATATAAATCTGTTACAGATGCTTGAATAAAGAGAATTAATTAATAGGACCTTCCCATCCCCTGGAGATTCAGACCACAATGAGGCAGGTAGGGTACAGGCCAAAAAGAGGCGTTATTAATCCTGCATTTGTCCCAAGTGTGACGGGCTGCAGGAAGCTATTCTTTCTGCTCATACCAGGGGGAATCACTGGGACAGAGCAGACCTTATTCTCTCTGTTTGCTCAGAACAGCTTATGCAAGACATTAAATTTCTTGATGCCACCACTAAATCCCAAGATCCTCCTCATGAGTTATTCAGCACCTGCCACTCCAGTCTTGCACAGCTGTTTGATCATCCTCACATCCACCTCTGTCTTTCAGAGATGAATATTTATTATCTTCATTTCAACACTAGAATCGAATCCTCTGTTACTTTACTAATGCAGTTCTTTTTCTTGAAGATAAGCATTCCTATCTCCCAAAAAGATTAACTTCTCCTTTTTCATTCCAGGATATTTCAGGAGTAAAGAATTAGTCATCACATCAGGAAGGGAAAAAACATTTAACACCTTCAGCTGGAGTGTGGGCACCTGGATAAACCCTAGACTAAGTGATACCTGGTGGCCATGCTGCTGGCTTGTGTTAGACAATACTGACATAGGATTAGGGGTTACTTTTGCATTTTCTTTTTCAGAGTGATCTGGAAGAACCCATGGTGTGTTATGGATCTGGCTGGCAGACAGATACCTTTGCCCGCAGGAGCCCGCGTCAGCGGACTTCAGAAGCTATGAAACTATAAAGAAAGCTGATGGAAATGGGTCTTCCTTGACATCTTCAAGAGCCTGGAAAATGCTTTTTTAATGTGCTAATGTGTCAGCAAGGGAATTACTAACCCATTAACAAATGGCAAGCACCTATGAGGTCTCATCTTACTGTACTGTAATGTTTTTCTTTTACAACACATGGCATAAAATTGTGCTCCTACAGCATCTTGGGTGCCCTGATACACCCATAGAAAGACAAGATGGTCTCAGCAGCACTAAGGTACTAATTTTCATCAGGAGGTTGGCCATCCAGGCAGTTATAGACATTCTGTCCTTCTCTTAACAGCATGTGAAGTGCAGCTTAAGCCCCATCCAGCAACACTGGGGACCAAAAGAGCCACCTTGGGGCTCCTGGACCTGGCAAGCACACCCTGGGGATGCTGACAACAGTAGGAACCACTTGCTCTCCCAAGATAACTTTCCTATGCAGCAGCCCCACTCAGGAACCATGGGGTACCTGGGGATGGCTCCTATGAGGAAAAGACACTTTTTTCATCCCTCAGAGAAGAATTAGCTTGCTGGGCACGTGGTGCAAAGCCACTCAAGGGACCTTCTTCAAACCCCTCAAGCAAGGCAGTGTGCTAAATCATCCATCAGTGCCTCTGCTTGTGGGGGATCAGATTTAAAAGGGCTTGCAGTGCTGTTGTATCAGTACCCTGCAAAACTCATCATGAAAGGTTTATCAAGCCTCATCAAAACAAGAGAAGCAAACAATTGCCCCTCTATACCATCTGCCTGCTCGATGGGCTTGCACCTTGTTGTATACACGTCTGGAAGCCTACACTGGGGAAAGCACTAGAAAATTGCAGGCAGCAATTCCATGCTGGCAAAGGCTTGTCTGACACAGCAGGCACTTGCCACCCATCCTGAGGTAGACAAGACACCTCACTGGGCTGTCACACACGAGTTAGTGCTTGGGTCCAAGGCTGATAACAGTGCTGCCGGCGGCTGTCTTTAATTTCTATGCTCTGCGTGCATAAAGTTATTAAACCCACACCACTTTCTATTTTTCCAGCCAGGGTGACAGTCACATGACTCATTAGCTTAATTTAGAAACCTTTCTTAAGAAACTGACTGCTGAGAAGCCTCCTGAAATCTGTGAATTTAAACTGATTCAGGTTTGAAAAAATAAAAAAATAAAAAACAAACGAAACCCAACAAATGAAAAAACAAATCAATGAGGATTTACTTTTCTCCATGAGCACAGTTTTCATTCATAGCTGTGGCCAGTCCTTAGTGTGCCACAAAAGTTGGGGTCTTGAAGTGCTTTTTTTATCAAAGCAGCTTGGAAATATATTTGGGTAAATATATTTGGGTAAAAAATACTGCAGTTAATTCTGCTAGAGTTACTATGGATGGACTGGTTACATGTACCTTTTTATTTAGGTCAGTTGTATGGGCAGGCAGGATGGTTTTCTTCAGGTGATGCAGGCTTGGTGATGGAGGTTGTGGACTAGAATTCCTCATCAGGGGGATGGTATCCAGACTGCTCCAACTTGGCTTCTTTTCTGAGGGGAAACTAAAACCAACACATAATTTCTAATAGAAAGTGAAAAAAATAATTAAAAAAAAAAAAATCACATATTTTTCAGTTACAACTTCCTGTGGCATTAAAAATCTTAGAACTAAAAAGAAGCCCTGAAACTCATTCTTTACAGAAAGAGAGCTGTGACCCACAGCAGTGCAAAAGCCATTTTAGCAGAAAGTTTCAGTGACTTTAGCTTCTTGCTTTCCCTTCCCAAGTCAACAATTCATCTAAATTCACACATCTTGTGTGCATGTTCATATTCTTTCAGTGGCATTTTAGGATGGGAGATTGTTTCACCTCCCCTTTCCTGGCCATCTCAGCATCACACCAGTGCTCCCCTCACTGTGCTTCTTGCAGAGGATTCAAGGTGATGAAAACATAGTGATGGAGCACACCCTTGCCAATGGGGTGCTCTACAAGGCATAACAGTCATGGTTAAAAATAATATAATCTAAAATAAGCCCTTAAGAAAGTGGTTGGTTTTTTTTTCCTGGTCTCTACTTGTTCCCCACCCACAGCTCAGCAACTCAGTTTTGTTGCCTGCTCTCAGACATTATTCTCACTTCATCTTTGTGTCTCAGAATGGCTGCAGGTGTAAGTAATTTTTTTGACAGTGAGGTTGGGTGCTCATTCATGTTGCCCCAACCTCCCCTGTCCATGTTCCCTCCTGTGCAGCCTGGGCAGTCTGCTGGCCTCCATCAGGATGCCCCAGCCTTGATTTCCTCCATTCCCCCTTCACATCTCCATGCTGCCTGCTGGAGTGTTGAACACTACCCAGCTGTAAAGGTGCTGGTTTCAACCTGGTTTTCTGGGGAAATGAATCTGAGGCACTTGTACTTTGTGTGTGTTTTTGCATCTCACTGTGAGCTGTCAGATTTGATGAGAAGTTGGAGGCTCAGAAATTAGATGTGCTTGCAGGCTGTGTGAATATCAGTGTGGAGTATTCAGTAAAGGTCCTCATTGAAGAAAAAGCTTTGAGTTAAAACCAACCTTATTGGATGCTAGAGAAGCCATCCATAGGCCAGCCCATTTTAATGCCTCAACTTCAGTTTTCAATGGACCTCAAGTTTTATTGGAAATGAAAGAACTAAGAGCATGAGATGGATGTTTATGTGAAAGCTGGCTTGGCTGAGCTGCACTTAGGCTATTTGGGATTAGTGAAATGGTGGATAGGTGTAAAGTCTCACTGCCCCCACCCTGGGTTGTGGAGAGAAAGGGCAAACCTAGGGTTTGAAAAAGGTCAGTGACTGACAAAGTGTATTGTGTGTCAAGCAATATGTACAGAGGGACCAGTATGAGTAAAAAACAGCCAAAATAATCGTACTGGCGCTCTTTAAATGTCATATTCCTGGCAGAGAAACCTTTCACATGTTTCCCTGCTCACAGCTCCAAGATTTTCAAATGCACCAGGCTTCTGCTGCCTGGAGTAAAAGGGTAACTGTGCCCTGGGAAAACCCTGTGCATGAGCCATTTTCTTCTGGGAAAGATGCAAGCAGTCTGCATCCTCAGTGTCCTCATTTTAAGCATTTAGGAAAAACTTATCTTTTTGAAGTCTGACAGGCTCCCACATTCTTTCATGACCTCTCCAAAAAATGCACTCACACAACAAACTCACTTCTAATTGATAGGAAATGAAGTCCCATGGGCTCAGCCTCTCACCTGTGCCTGGCCTGCTAATAGGATAGCAAAGGTCTCCAGGGTACCTTTGCACTTTGAGGAAAGGTGGGTGGAAATGGGATATCAAATCTGGGGCACTTCAAGAGAAACTAAGAGAATACATAATTTGTAAAAAAACGCTGCCTCATATTAAGTAAAAGACAATCAGCCTCCATCTCCCTCACAACAACTCAGAGGAGTCCCCAGACATAATCAGTTTAGGCTGAACACTATGTTGCCTGCAAGATTAAAATTAGACTCACAAGATTTCATCAAGGGAGAGTTTAACTGCAGTGCTCAATCAGGCTGCAAAATCCTCTAATGACAATTAAAACAAAGTCATTCAAGACATATCCTTGTGTGTCACAGAAAAGAAATCTTGCCCTTGGCTGCAACCCCTGGCCAAATTTTATTAGGTGTGTCTCTTCCTCCCACCCTCTCTATGCAGTGATGTCTCTTGACCATACCCTCCTTGGGCTGAAACTCAAGGCTGGCATCCTGCTTGAGACAGGCAGCATGGGGTCCTCCAGTTTTGTGACTGTCCCATAGGGGATGTCTTACAGGAAATGGTCTATCAACAAGAGGCAAATAGGATGAGAGAGTGTTTGGGTGAGGCTCTCTGCATGGGGAGGCTTGTTTGGCTCCTCCAAGACAATATAAAACCTTAACAGCTGCTGATCTTAGCAAAACACCTCCAGATATGTGGCTGTGGTAAAGCTGAGAAATCCTCTGTTGAAACAACACATTAGTTTAGAAAGCTCTTCTATTTCCAATAGCAACCTCTCCACCTGGAGAAGGATGGCTAAGAGATATTTCTTTTGCACTACATGTGTGCCCGTGAGCTCTGCTCTTCAGAGACCTTCAAGGCCTCCCAGGCATAAATGAAAATAAAATGTAAATATATGCTACTAAATTAGTTTGAAACAGTCTCCAGTTCTTTTTAACCTTGCCCTCATGAGGCGGCTGCAGGACAGCGCTCCCTGAATCAGCACTTTAAAATAACCTTGTTATAAAAATTCATGGCTCTTCCAACATCAATTTTACACCTGGTCATGCCCTAACAAACCTGTGCTTTTGACACCACTCACCACTCAAGTTTCAGCCTCATTTAAAACAGAAAGGGGTTCCCATTTTCCATACTTTTTACTACTGTGTAAGTCCCAGAGGTACATGAAGCAGCTGGTGTGATGCTAAAAACTCAGAGAGCACCTTGTTCAGCCTCCTGAAGTACCAGTGGTACCCAATCCAATTACACATCAGTCATTACTTTCATCACCTCCAAGTATGGAGCAAAACCTCAGTAACAGATAAAATTGCCTTTCTGCTCACATAGCCCCTGATCCAGCCAGAACCACAAGCACCCACCTAAATTTAGGTTCCTGTTTGTCAAACAAAAGTCAAACCTTTTTTGCTGCATGGGTGAATGCTTTGTTAATCAGGGAACTTGTGTAAGCCATGTGGATGTTTAATATTCAAATGATTACTATCTAGGAAGGGAAGGAGAACTGAGTGAGTCTTGTCCTGATTTAGCAAGCTCTAGGGAAAGTGATGACAACTCAGCATCAATAAGTGACAAAATCTCTGTCCTACAAATGTCTTGTAGACTTTGCAGGGATTTTACCCTTAGCAGCATGCAGAGGTTGTGGGGAATCCTTTCCACTTCCAGCTTCTTGATGTTGCTGTAAGGGGAAGGTCTCTTTTATGTCAGATGCTTTGTATTCCAGATTTGCTTCTGACAGCTAAGATATTCTGAGGTCAGTAAGGCTTAGATTTAAAGGTGAGATATTTTTTTTTAACTCTCAAGAGTTACTCAAGAATGAAACATGAAGGGGGTGAAATATCACATTATGTTCCTTAAATTAACAACTTTCGCCTGACAGTAAAGCTAATGGCATCAACTTGTCAGTGCAGCAGCAGCAACAAGAGAGAAGAGGGAATATAGCAGTACAAGAGTGTCCTACTCCCAACATCTTCCATTGCTGGTTATTGCTCAGGATTAAAAGTTTGCACCACTGTGGAGCTGAACGCATCAGAACCACCTCTGATCACTGCACCCCAAGCAGCTCAAAAGCAGAGTGGTGTTCAGAGGTGCTTCCTGCCCATGCCCCTTTCTTCTTTCCCCCCTACCAGGAGGGAGTTTAATTTCTCCTCACTTTCACCCCTCCTTCCTTCAAGATCTGGTCTGTGGCCAGAGCCTGTGTGGCTGCAGCCTGCTGCTCCTACAGGACTGCTGCAGGCATGCAGGGCTCTCCTGGGGCTCAGCTGTCTGCTAGAGAAGACAGGAATTTGTTCTGGGCACTGAATCCCACCAGATTTCCCACTCCCATGCACATGCCATGTTTGCATTACTTGGGACTACTGACAGGAGGAAAAATGTCAATAACAAGCACGCTGGGCCAACAAAATGCAGCCCTGTGCAGAGCGTGAAGACAAGGATTTTGCAAATGAAGTAATCAGGATCTTGCACGGTCATTCTGCAACCCAAAAGACAATCATCACCCACCTGCCCCTTTGCAAGAGAATGTTATTTTTCCCTTCAAGCTGTAAGGTTTAATAAAAGAGTTTTCTAAAAAAAGAATTGCTCCTGAAAAGTGGTAATGATAGCTCAGAGAGTGCACCCTCTTTCTCTGACACAGAGCTTGATTTTGTGCAGGATTACTTGGCACTGCTGCTCTTCTCCTTGTCCTTACAAGCAGGGCAAGCAGTTGACTTAAAAAGACATTACTTTTTTTCTTTTTTTTTTTTTTTTTTTTTTAAATTCAAGTTTCTTGGTAAAATAATATATTGACTTTCAAAAGCAAAGTTATTTCAAAAACAGGAGCTAAAATTGGAGGGATGATTTTTTTCTTCTCTCTCCCCTTTTACAAGTAATTACCCACTTAGTGTTTTGAAATTATACAAGAAACTTCAATAGCAATTATTTTTCCTGCTGCAGCTCCTTCAATGTGAAGCCTTAAAAGCTTTTCCGGAACACACAACAGCATAACAGCATGAGCAAATGAATTTGCCATTTTCATTCTGTCTTGGTTTTTTTTTTTTTTTTTTTTTCAAATGAATGGGAAGCAGTGGGATACTTGTTCACCATTAAACACTTTTTTTTTTAAATTTCATCATGGTGAAGTGAGCCTGCATGACAGTTCTGAAAACTGAAGGCAGGATTCTTGCTTGCACCATAGCCCTTCACTTTCAAAATAGCTGAATGGGCTCCTACACCAACGCATCTCTCAAGCCTCTTCTTTCTTGTGGCAGGGTGGGACACGTGGGGGGATGATAAATTTAGGATGCCTGCTCACGTGACCATCCCACACGATACAGGGACCACAAGAAGAGCTGGGCCATGCAAGGAGATGGGGGCTCCTCTAACACAGGGCTGTGTGATGCGGTGAGCTAGAGCCACACAGCAGCACCACAGCATCCAGCCAGCCCCAGGCTTGGATTTCCCCAGAGAAGCTCTGTACACCCTGGTGAGTCCCATCTGCCAGTGTTTTCCTGCTCAAGAGCCCCACACTGCCTGGGTGCTGCTGATGTGCCTCCCTGTAGGTTGGAATGAGCGTGAGGTGTTGGTAAAAACCAAGGGCTGGGTTGCCAGCTCTTCTCCCACCACCTCCCCTGGGCTCTTGGTGTGCAATTTGGGGCACTCACCTTAGCTGGGCAGGCAAGTCTGGCCTTGCCCTCTGGCTCAAGTTGTCCCCTGGAGGAGGGTTTTTCTCTGCTCCTTTCCGATTGTCACACAGATGCCTACCTGTTAAGATCACAGCACTGTTGAATTACCACTGAGCCAGCAGCATTTGGTTCTTATAACTTAGGAGTGAAAGGTGTCTCTTTCAACAATGAGCAATACCCATGTGAAGCACCAGCTCTGTGGTCTGTAAATAAAAAGGAAAGGTTAGGCACAGCCAAGCCATCCAGCTGGGTTGGGGAGATTAATAAAGCAACTCAGATTCTCTGTTCTGCTCCGAGCCACACAGACAAAACACAGCATCATGAGTTTCTACATCCATCCCATACCTCTAGGACCCCTCCAAAATCCTTGTGGCAAAGGCAGTGCCTTTGCTTCTACTCATGCCTGACTCCTGCCTACTTTTGCTACAGGCTGATAAGGCTTGGAAGAAGAAAACATCCCAAACTCCCACATTTCATGTTGCACATCCCTGTTCTCATTCAGGCGGAATCTTGTCCAAGGCCACACTTCACTCTAACTTCCTACTCAAGTGTTTTAATTCAGAGTCTCTTTTTTCCTTACTTACCATCCATTACCACTAAAACCAACTCCCTGTTAGATCGAGGCATTGGTGATACTACTGCACACACAGCTTCAGGAAGGCACCTTCCATAGGACCCTCCTGGCTGAATAAATACAGTGTTCCCCTCATCTTCCTTTTTGCTGCACCTGTGGGACATCTTTCTTCACCTGCTGTGAGGTCATTCCAGGTGCTTGCCCCAGAGCCAGCTAGATGGAGCAAAAGTCATCTCAGTTGAGGTCTTCTGTGTCTGCCTAAATTGGAACCACCAATTAGGTTTCTAACTAGCACAAGCTCTGATAAAGTCCCTTCACAGTCTTTTTCATCTGTGTCTGAATAGAAGAGGAACTCACACAAACAAACATCTGTCTTCAGCCTGTGCCATGGGGGAAAAAGGGCTGGTGGGTTCCTCTGGATCTAGACTAAGAGATAGTGAACTTCATGAAACTCCTAGAAGGACACGAGGAGGGATGGAATCCATCCCACAAAGACCAAACTTCCCCATTAGCAATCTACTGTGGCCAGAAACACAGTCAGTGAAGGAAAAGAAACTACAGGGAGACAGTTACCCCAGCAAATTCAGTAAAGGCAGCAGCCTTAGACTGTTCATGAGTACTGCAGTTTGCTGTAGTTTTGGATTTCACAAAGGGTTCTTCTCACTGAAAGGCTCATGTACCTGTGGCAATGGAGATCTCTGGAATGCAACTCATCCTTGTCATCACACACAAATCAGCAAATTAAATCAGATGCATGTAAGAAAGGTTCTGCCTTTCCCTCTCCTCTTTGTACCAAACAATTCAGAATCGCTAGGAAGCATAAAGACAACTTCAGAAGAAAAAACAAGTTCCAAGAATCATCACAACTTAGATTTTTATTCAACAGTGAAGTTGAAGGAAAATATTATTATCTCCCTTCAGGGCGAATGTTTCAAATGGAAATTAAGTAAAAATATTGCCCCCCAAAAGTACTCACAATGAAATTAGTTTTCATTAAATAAATTTGTTTGGCAAAATAAAATTAAAAAATTAGAACCCGTACAAAAAAAAAAAAAAAAATCCCTTGCAAATTCATAACACTGTAGCAATGACAACAATGTAAACCTGGATGTTTGGCAGTTGTAATCAATTTGTGGAAATTACTGTTGAACTTTGGACCAAGAAAATAAAAATCACTTTGAATAGCAACACGCCAATTCTAGAGGCAACTAAGGCTTAGGGAACGCTACAGAGATGGGACACACGAGTGGCTTCATACACAGTTTGTGTGAGTGATCTGCTAGCATGGGGCTATTTAGGAGCTGGGAGGAAAAGAAGTTAAAAGCTGTTGCAGCTTTGCAGCATATGGTACAGCAAAAACCTGCAGACTTTCCATTCTGGGAGCCGATCAGCTGGGTGAAGGCAGGTGGCAAGAGACGAGATGCAGTGGAAAGAACAATGACAGTGATGAATGGTGCAAGCACTGGGAAGCAGTTAATGATTTTCATCATCACATTGGATTCTGTTGTGAGAAGACTCTTGGGAGTGCCTGGGGAAATCTTCTGCTTACAGTAGCTGCTTCTGCTGCCTACCTCCCTCCTCCTTCCAGTTAAAGCCTCTGCCCTGCCAAGTGGGTTTCACAGGCATGCAGTTTGATAACATCATCCTTCAGTTAATAATGTATATTTCAGTATTAAAAATGTAAAAAAAGTCCTAGGAAGGGTGCTTCTTAGTGGCAGTCTTTGCCTTAAGCAAGGCCAACGGCCTGCAATTACAAGTTAATTAAAGCAATGTGGATTTGGATGAGAAATGGGGAAGATGGGAATGGGGAGAGAAGGGATGCAGGACACAGGAAGGAATGCAAGTGTTTCTACACCCCTCCCAAAGCCAAAATCCAAGGTGCACATGTGGGTTTCTTTTTCCTCACACTCTTCTTTTTATTTTTATATCTCTCCAGTTATAATATTTCCAGTTTCGAAGAAAGTTTCAGTGGCAACCTCAGTTACAGTCATAAACAAAGTCGTAGTTGCTGGGCTCCTTTGGGATGGGTGGGGGAGCATCTGGGATCTGTATGTTTTCCAAGTCGAGGAGGCGTAGCTTTATCTCCATGCTGAGCAGTGTGTCTAAGTCGTTCCGCGTCAGATCACTCAACATATCCTTCCCGAGGAGGGCGTTCAGCCCATCGGTCCATACACAATACTGCACAAGGAGAAGATAAAACCTATCATTAATAAACGTTCTGTACACAGACTGCTTGTCTCTCCTGGCCCTCTCCAGTTATTGCTCCCACGGGGACTTACAAAGAGACCTAAAATTAAGTTGATTCCTTTTATTCGCTTGGATCGTGAGGATGGCACTTTCCACTGAATGACTTGGAAAACGGACAAACAACTCCCTGAGAATGAAAAGAAATTGCAGCATTTGGTTGTTTGATACTTAGGTGTATCCTCCAAACTTTTTGTTAAATACTTTCAATAGTTGTGGGAGAAATAACAATACCTAACTTAGGATGGTGAACCTCTGGAGGTACCTTATTCTCCAACTCGCTTTCCCCAATACTTACAGAAAGAGCCTGATTCTCTGATATGAGGCCTTTAATTCCAAGCAAAATTAAATAAACTGATTCCCATCCACAAGCCTTCTTGACTCCTTTTGTAAGAAATCCTATAACAACTATTTAGTTTTACTGTGGTTTGCTTTCCTAAGGTTAAGAGGGATCAACTCACCTACACAAAGATAGGCTCTCACATGCCTATGCCTACTTTATCAATATTTTACACCAAGTAACACTGTGAAAACTGGCAGAATCAATCAATGCTGTGTCTTTCACGAAAATTAAATTCCAAACTACCTGGTGCAAGTCTAAATGCCACAAATACTGAACTGGCCTCTGAAAATCTCTTCCTTATTGTTAGCTTTCTCCTAATAGGAGATGCCATCCTTCCCAACAGCTGACAGCTCGAGGTAAACATGGGCTGAATAACCATTTTAAATAAGGAACAAGCCCAAGGGAGACTGGTGATCTAGAGTCAACTTCTATCAAATACATCACTTCCATTTATTCCTACAAGCCATTTATTCAACTATGAACAGAAGTACTCAAATGCTATCATCTAAAAATAAAGACTTCAATAATGAACTTGTGTCCTAGTTTGCAGGAGAAAATTAAATCAACCGTAACTGCAGTTTTATCTTACAAATACTTCTGCTAGATTTCATGCCAAAAAATGAATTTTAAATTTAGCTGACCATTTGCTACAGGATATTGCCAAGTTTAAAGATAGCCACGGTTGACTTCATCCTACAGGAGAAATGAGCATTATTTTTTAAGGAAGAAAGAGAAAATCCCCTCTTGGGGTATGTCTTCATCCTGAAAAAGGGCATATTTTTTTTAAAATAGGATGGTTAACATATTGCAACATCTAAAGTTAAATCTGACCCATTTAAGTCAGTAACAAAACAGTAGCAGAGCTATGATTTTACCCAGGGTGTGGGTAAGCCAAGCTGCAGCTTTAATATGAGATGAGTTGCACAGCAGAGACTTCAGGGTTCAGGCTGTCCTGCTAACAAGCACTAAAGAAACAACTCAGCCTGCCTATTCTAGGCTCTCAAAATGTGTCACAGAACACTTTTAAAGCATGCAGTTTTTGTGGGGTGTACACAAGAACATCAGGAAAAGAAAGATGCTATCCTAGACATGTAATTATTTTTGAGCAGACTCTAGTGTTTTATGATCAACTTGAAAGTTTCCTTTAGAAAATTTTCCCAAGAATTCACTTTGAGGAAAGGAACAGGCAGGCAAAGGGCTCTGCTCAGGTTATGGAAACGCAGAGCATCCACTCAACAGATGCAGCCCCAGACGTAAATCGTCCATCACCTGCTCAGGGAGTATGGCCAGTGATTTCTCTGGGGAGTAATCCTAGTGAGCTGGAAAGCAGAACTGCATTTCTTTCCTTTTCCTGATATAACTCATTCAGGGCCCACAGAAACTAAATTCTGGCCATAATTCTGATGAGTACAATGGCCTGGAAAAGGGGCTTCCTCTCTGATCTCCATATTGGCAAGTGCATCTAATTAAACTCCTGCACATTTTCAGCAGAGAGAAATCCTAATGAGATGGCAGAAAAATAGAGGCATTCATTCAGAAGCTATTTTCTTTTTAATATGCAAAACAGACTAAGAGCTACTGAAAAATTAATTTACTACAGATTCATTTTCATAAAACTCCAATGAAACCTAATTATAGCCTATCTCATCAGTTTCTCTGTCAAAAATCAAGGGTAAGATTAATCCACCTTTTTGCTATGTAGTTGAAACCAGCTATTAGTATTTAAATGAAAACCAAATACGATGGAGTGATCTCACAGTCCTGAATCCTCTGGCTAGAAGTAAGCTCCAACAGATGGCTACGGGTACTGCCAAACTCAAGTGTCTAAGAACAAGGTCCAAATCTCAATGATACTGGTTCAGTAATGAGATTTTATTAAAGACATACCTTGGGAATCAAGTCAGTGGAACCTGACAACCACAAAGGTTATGCAGGCTTCATCCATCTGGATGCAGCCCCCAGCAACCTGGTCTGAGCTCATCACTGACCTATTTTGAGCAGAAGGTCAGACTGGGGACAACCCCCGGGTCCCTTATGACTTGAATAATCCTATGCTCCTTGTTCAATTTTTGGTTTTGGGACACACTCAGTTCCCACAGTCAGATCTCACTCTGCAATCATGAGGACTGTAGAAGTGCTTGGAAAAAGCCCTTTAAGTCTGACCTGAAACTGTCTAGCTGAACTAATATAATTCCTGGTGCTTCACACAAGCTTTCTAAATCTTGAGATGTCACCCACCAAATCTCCCAAGCTGACAATGCTGCTAAATCAGCACTTCCATTGACTGGAATCCCAGTTATTTTGATGGTGCCACAGGCTTCCTAACATGCTACTTGCCTTTCCTTGTGGGTGTTTACTCTGACCATTTGTGCTTTCTACTTTAACTACAGCTCACTCTTCTGTAGGCCAGGGAAAAGCACAGAGGAACTGAGATGCCCATTTCAAAGCATTCACTTGGGAGCTGTGAAGTAAGAGCAGAGATTGCTGCTTCTGGCTGCTTTTTGAATGTATTAGCTTTGTTTCGAAGAAGCTGCACAAGATTATTAAGGGAAATAAAAATAACAGGTGTGTTAATACAAACATGAGCAATTGGGTTAGTTCATCTCACAATGCTACTGCCTATCAGTGGGGTGCAGCAACAGTTTTTGAACATTTAGACAATTTAAAATACTTGTAGGCACAGCCTATATTTGAGATACAAGTGGCTGAAAAGTCTGCTGATTTTCATGACTACTTGCTTGCATGGGCTGAAACAGACTAGAATTCACTGTCTGGAAAATGTATATCAAAAACCATCTAACACATATATCCAGTTCAGAGGATGAAGACAGTCATGCTTTGCTTAGACCTACGGCTCTAATGGCACATTATGCCTGGGATCCTATTGCTATTTTGTCTTAAATCAAAACTGACCAGAAAATACTTCTCTGGAATTAACATACTTGAAAATGATACTCAAATATTAGTAGCCAGGAAAACCCAGAGGAGCATAACTTTATTTCCTCTCTAAAAAGGAGAACATTTATTTGAAGGTTTTGATCCAGAACTGCGAATGTTGAAGCTGTGTAATTATATACACTTCACTTGTAATGCAATTTCATGCCCTTTAATAACATCACAGTGTAATGCAGCTTAATGCAATCTTCTGTTCCATCATCTTAACACAGTGTCCTGAACTAAGACCAAATGTGATACCACAAAAAAAAAAACAAAAAAACAAACAAACAAAAAAACCCCGTGCAAATGGAACACCAATTCTTGTTGCTTTAGAAGCCAGAAGGAAGAACTATTTCTTCTTTATTTTTTAATATAGTTCATTCTGCTAAATCTGTACTTGAAAGTTCTTTGAGAGAAAGACATGCAGTGCTTCTACATAACCAGTTAAGTTCGTTCCATTCCTTTCCAAGAGGCAATGATGTTGTCTATTGTGTTCTTGAGACAAGGAAGCAGGGAGGAGGTTGCCATTCTGCTTTTCTATTTGTATTTACACTGCCCTCACACAGGTGAGACCCATTGCAAAACAACCCCCTGTAGAGACGGAATAGAGAAGATCTTCTTTGACCACCTTTAATGGGTGGTCTTAAGCAGTGTGAAACTAAGAGTAAGTGAATATGCTATTCTGGAGAATGCAAGCCTTTGACTGAAATTGAGACCTAAGAATGGTATATCCTCTGGCAACTATGTTGGCTACATCAAGATGAGCTGAGGATGGCAGTGATTCTTTCAGAGCTTGGTACAAATTTTCAGTGTTGAACCAAAGTGGCCAGGGTGAACACACAGTAAAAGTTATTCAGGGTAGACCAGACCAGAAGAAATTTTTACTACCCCAGGAAATGGTGAGCAAGGTCTGTGGAAACAGTGAGGTTGTCCAAGCCCTCTTCTTTCTCTCACTTATGGTTCCTACTTCAGTAAGGCTTAGAAATACTGATCTTGAACCCCTGAGTGCTCTATGAGGTACAAATACATAACAGGTTCCTTCTGTGGCTCAGGATGTGCATAAAATTGCAGAAGATCTTGCCCCCATACTAATGCCTCTGCTTTCAGTTTGTTGTGAGATGTGACAAATGCTTAGGTAAACCTGTGCTCTGTGCCAGAATGACCATTCTTATGCTCTTATAAAACTGGCTGCTGCCATAAGGCAACTAACATGGTTCCAACAGAGTTCCTTTTATCTGAACTTGACTTACCTCATGCTTGTCTGGGGCAATGAAATTCAGCTGGCCACTCGAATCATACAATATAGAGAAAGCAAGCTCTAGCACCTCCTGGAATGTAAAGAAACATACATTAACACTGCACAAGAGAGACATTAATACATTCACTTCTATCTTTCTTTCCTAAAACTTATTCCACAAAACAGCTGGAAAAATAGGATATGGTACTCTCCTGCCTTGCCAAAGCTGCAGCAGTACCAGTCCACTGCAACAGATTCGCACAGCAAGAACCCCAACAAGGATGCTTCAGTCAAAACAAACTCACCCTCCTCAGTGTTGACTGTAGCTCACTCAGTTATGGATTATTTGAGCTAGTGAATGGTGAGGACTAAAGTCAATACATCCTGTAATAGTACACTTGGAACAGACTCTTCATGAAGACCCAAGGTATCTTCAGTTTGCATAGATTAAATTTACAAAGTTCTCTAAGTTTTAGATCCCCTGTGTCAAAAATCTTGCCAGGACGGTTTATCTCCTGGTACATACTCCTGCTCTCTTCAGTGATGGAAATCTATTAAATTATACATCCTCAAGAGATGGCTGTCATTTTGCCTCTACCTGAACCAGAATCAGCAGCCTCTGAACTATATGGGTTATTTGGGTCATAAAGACCCAAATGAATCTTGGGAAATGACAAAACAATCTTTTTTCCCCTCAGCACTGAGGTGGAATGAGAAAGGTGTCAAAATGAATTAATTAAGCATTGACCTTCCATAAAAGTCATTTGGACCTGAATTCCTATGGGAAAACTCATCCAATTTGAATAAATAATGAACTTCCACTGGCCAACAGTGAGCACGTAAAAATGTTGTGTTTTCACAGCTACTGCACCCATCACTACAAGTGCTGTTACAAGGATTTCACAACCTGTAAGCTAGCTGGTATGGATACAATAACTCTCTGGAACAAAGACATGCCTACGGAGGACGGTGCTGACTTGTAACTACTTTGATCTGTATTGTATGTCCTGTTCCTTTTTCCTTTTGGTCTCCTGAACCCCGTAATACTGATCACCTTTGCTGTCTCCCAGTTGACAACAGTCCCTATGCTGCCAGCAGCATCAAGAGCATCAAGAGCACGGCTTCTTAAATCTGAAAGTGGAAGAACTGACTTCAGGGACTGCAGCCTTATGCACTGTGCTAATTTGCTACCCCTGATCTCCTGGTCTGCACAGACACAGGTCTTTGGATTTCCATAAAGGTTATTTCATTTTTGAACTTGTGTGATGAAAAGCAGAGCCTGAGTAATAAAACTTGCAGTCCTTAGGGATAATCTTGAATGATCAGAGATCATGCTTCTTGTGGGAAATACACTTGGTTTCCTAGAGTTTAGTTATTAGTTTGAACTTGCTGTATTTGCCAGGCCACAGGACACGACTCAGGGCTAAATTCCCACAGAAGCTGCAGATACTAATAGTGCTGATGCACTCAGCAAACTCTTTTTGTGTTCTAAGCATGATTCTCATTCACATCTTATTAAGAGTGATGTCCCTCATTACAGAAACAAATTTACCTCTGTCCACACAAACTATGCATTATCTCCTTACAGAGTTGTGGGGCGATTACTGACATTACAATTCTGTGATAACACGGAGTTACTGACAGAAGATGCCAAGTCATGCAACTGAGGTCTTTTAAGTAAAATGTATCACAGAAAAAAGGTCTAGTACTACTTTACTGTCTAGTACTACTATTACTACTTTACTTACTATGATGTACCTGAATTTCATGAAGGTCAACAACAATCCCATAGGCCTGGAAATTCCAAGCAACTGAAGTTTTTATTCATCTCAAAGCCATGAAAAGGAGAAAAAAGCCCTGCCTGAAGGAGGAATATCCCAGAGAGCCAAGGGTTTGGTCAATCCCAGTCAGGCAGAGAATGAGAAAGGGCTACACTGAAGGCACCAAACTCCCCTTTATGTGGAAAAGTGGGAGTTTCATGGCCCTGTCCCCAGTTCAGCTTCTCTGTTGAGAGCTCCAGAGACTAAAGGCTCAGGAATTACAGCTTCCAGGTACCAGGATCTGTGCATGTTGCCACATGCACAGCAAACAGTCAAGGAAAATGGAAGCCTAAGGGGCTGGAATTGCCAACTGCCCTGCACACTGACAGTAGCCTCAGAAGTTGAACTGGCAGACTTGTCAGGCATTCCCACCTGGTTTTCCTACATTTCCATCCATGACAGGTGATTTTGAAGAATTGGCAATTCCTAAAGGAAACCTGGTCAGTCTCTGTCAGCCATCTGTGGCTTTCTCCTCCCTTTTCTGTCCTACTTCTCAACCTTTCTCAAAGTCATTCTCCACTCCAGCTTTTTTCCACCAGCTTCTCTTGCTCTCTGTTCTTTCTTCTCTCCCATTCCTTCCAACCTGCTCCTCTCCTCTTGTTTTTTGCTTTCCTCCTCCCCCATCTGCTGAACCCACTCCCTTGACACTTCTAACTCTTTCCACTTTTGCACATTTCAAACCTCTGCCCTTCCCTAGATGCTTGTCAAAGGTAACAATATAGAGATCCATGACATGTCTCTCCTTTGAGCTTCACTGAAAACAGAGACTGGATGGACAATTCCCACTCCTTGGTTTACACTCTGCAGGGAAAGCTATTGCAGGTAGAATGAAGGGAAACTTGCTTTCCCACATTCAGAGCTTCTCTTTCCCACAATCTCCACTAGCCCCTCGCATGGGCCAGAGACAAGCAATTTTTGATGAACAGGCATTTTTGGTGCCAACTACTGGAATAACACCACTGTTCTCTGCCTACTGTCACCTACAGCCTCAAAACAACCATGTCTTTGCTGGAGGTTGAGCCACAGCCCTGTTAAGTTTGCTTACCAGAACTGGAAGATCCCTGACAGTGAACTATCTATACATGCAGTGAGAGGAAATTTCTTCAACTAACATGAAATGACAGAGAGGAAGTTGCAGAAAAAGAGGGAAGTGAGCAGAACCATTCCTGTTGACCAAAAAGGCACCAAGCCTGAAGCCTGCCAGATCAGCAAATAAAGGGTGATAAGAAACTCAGAAATATATGACAATGCTTTTTCCATATATTTTTTCCAATATATGACAATTCTTCTTCCATAGTTTGTTTTGAAGGCCACAAAATCTAATATATTGAATTTCCTTGAAATTCATACTACTACTTCAGAGTCAAAAAGTCAGGGATTTAAAACTAAACCTTATTAAAAAGCACAAGCCAGATGAGTAACAATGGATTCAGGTCTGATCCTATCAACCTGTTCCAGGTTCCTGGAAGCATGCAAATTCCTATTCAGTTTAACACTTATTTATTCCTAAGTGGTCCCTCTGGAAGAATAACAGCCATGTGCCATCAAATGAAGAGATACTGAAGCCTTTGCTACGGACGTTCTGTCAATTCCAGTTCATAGCAGTGGCATTCTGCCATGCAATTTTCTTTTCTGACAATGAATAAACATTAAGGTTGTCATTATACACGTACAAATAAAGCACAGGATTAAAAGGCCTCTTAAAAAAATGGATCACTGATTGTGAAGTTTCAGAAAATTAAAGATTTCATACACCAAAATCAGCAAAATTGTATTCTATGTTTGGTAGTCTTTTGGGGTTTTTTGATGTGCAGTATCACTCTTGACAGTTTGATTGGAATGACAACTAATTTCACAAATTCTATGATCTTCAGTGAAAAAAAAAATAACATGGAATTGAGGAAGGTAAAATCCTCCAAAACCACAACAGGAATAGTGAAAAAAAAAAATCGCAATTGTTATTTCTGGGATCACAAAAGGAGTGGATGCAACCATATTACCTACCAACTCCTTATCTTCACATTCTGATCCAGCAGTTTTATGTCACTTCAAAGCAATTTCACCTGAGAAAATGGGGTGACAGCTGAGGACAAACTCATCTCCACCATTGCTATTTGGCATTTAATACTATCTAGACATTACTGCCCCATAAAGATGAGACACTTCCATCACTGCCACCCACTGCTTTCCTTCTTTCCTTCTCATCTTTTCTTTCCGTGCGGACATCTGAGTGCTAAGAGAAGGAAGCACTAAAAATATTTTATATGCATCATCTAAATGCCCCAGCCAAATGTTGCTGATGGTTCAGCTGTAACATGAGGTGGGAGTTGTATGCAATCTATTCTGTGCATGTGTGTTAGTGCCCTGATTCAGAAAAATCAACAGAGAAAAATACTCCTGGGATTTTTTTCCTGGCGTGGTTTGATGTTTTCATTTCCAACCATGTAAAGCCAATACAGAAAGGAGATGACAGCATCCTGACAGGCTTCAAGCAACTCATGTATGAGAAACACAAAGAATACTTGAGATGCCCTGTGTATAGTTAAAGAAAAACAGCAGCTATGAAGCTGCAACAGTCGTGTGATGTAGTTTTGACATTGTCTTTTCATTTTTCGTTGTTCCTAGCAGAACTGGGAATTTTTTTTTCCCAGTACTTATTTGAACATTAAATGCATGCATTTTAGTTTTACAGTGCTGAAGCAGATCTCTTAACTTTTGTCCATCAAGATATCTTTCTACTTGAACCCAAAATTTCTTAGCTTCAGGTAACTAGAAATTTTGATTCAAAACTCAGTCTGGTTCCCAGACCTCAGGGTGTGGTTCCAGAATACCTTTAGAGTCTCCCTTCTTCTTGTAAGATCAGACAGCATGACCTGATGAAAAATTTAAGAACATACCTCATACAAAATGGTATGAAGACCATTACTACCAAAGATGCCAGGCTTTGCTAGTAACTCAATTTCTCCTTGTAGTGGCAATTCCTACTAACAAAAACTCTGCAAGATTCTGGCACTGTACAGTTTGAGTCATACTGTTAGTCCACAGAACTTGATCTGAAACTCTGAAAGGTAGCATAAATCTCATTTAAGTTGACCATTGCCTGCTACACATTTTTTTCTCAAATGCACTGCTGAACACAGCTTTATATACCTCATTAATTGCCTAGCGTTTACTTTATATCCTTTTGTTGGCAGTTGTATTTTCTACCTGACTGGGCCCCAAGTTATCATCAGCTGGACATTAATTGCAAATATGGCACATGCCAGTGTTCATTGAGTGTGAGCTCACCAGAGAATACACCTGGAACCAATGAGTTATTTATCAGAGCCAATATAGGAATAGGTACCAATAGCCACTGCTGCTGTGCTCTGTGGCAGCAGTAAAAACTGCTTTGCTTTAGATGTAGAAGACAGCACTACAGAAGTCTATCCTAATGTGCTCTGGACATATCACAATGCACATCTGCCATGAAATCTGAGTAAAGGACTGTCCTAATAATTTCACTCAAACGGTCTGATGTGAAAACAAAGTGTGTGTGCATACACAGAAAGCTGGCAGGCTGGAATAAAAAATACCTGTTATTTCAGGGAAGGTCAAGCTGACAAACTTTGTATTCTGCAGTGTGTGAGCTCGTAACAGTCTGAGAACCATACCTTGTTTTGTTTAAGGGCTCCTTTCTCCTTCATGTGAGGGCAGTCTTTCCCAGTCACAATAGCTTTTATATCTGCCACTGGCACTGCATTAAAAAGAAACAAAAGCAAAAACCAGAAAATTAGTTATAAGCATGGTGAGTAAAAGCTGTAGGGTCTGAAAAGAAGAAAGACTAATGTGTTAAAATTGCCACTACCTCTGCCATTACCAGCCTGTTGTAAGAAAGAAAATTGGAAGAAAACAACTAAAATAGGAATCAGTGCATAATGACAAAACTTCAGGCAGTTGGATAAAAATATGAGCATGCTTTTTCTTGCCTGTTCAGACTACTTTGGGTATGAGTGCTTCATACAGATGGGTATCTGTGTCTGGGCAGTTTTTCATATATCTAGAAACTGTACACTGTTTCCTGCCTTACTAATGTAATACACCTGCCCTGTTTCTATTGCTTCCTAGGCATTCAGGTAAAGTTTCTGCTGGGCAACTTGTATCCTACCTCAAAGGATGCTGTTGTTCTTCTGTTAATGCCTGTATAAATTTGTCAAATAGTTTTCTATTTAACATCAGCAGTTTAGTCACTTTTTGATATTGACAGGAATAAGGACTACTAAGCCTTACAAAGAACCCTTCTGATTGCTTTAAAATATGAAATGATCAGAAAGCATTGTTTTAAAAAAAAAGTAAGAAAAAAGTTCTGGAAGCCACTCAGAGTAGCTCACAGAGTAAGGTCACTAAAACATAAAGATAAATATATATGAGTCTCAACTGGAAGTCAATTTTCCAACAGTAATTACATTATAGAGAATCTACATGCTCCACAATAGAGTATGGTCAATGAGTGACAGTTTCTACAATCTACAAATAGTCCATTATTCTTGTGGCCATGGAAAAGCATCACATATATAAAAGAGCACAATAATATGATTGTCTGTTACTACCCAGTATTTTACAAACTCTAATGGAAATACTGGAGAGGAAAAATGCATTTTCTACTGAGTACAGTAACACAATGTACTTTATTACAGATGACCTTAGTACTATGGTTAAATGGACAGCCTGGGTCATAATAGCCTGGGTTTTTAAAGAACTTTCTTTGCATGGAAAACTTAAAGAAATGGTAGTTATCTGGATCTTTACTATAGAACTTCTTCTGCCTTCAGTTTCAGCATTCCATGCTGGGGACCTACTGGCTATTTATGTCTCTGACACTTCCCTTCTTTTTAGTCCAGAAGAAATATTATTTTTGAGAGGACAGAGCAAATTAGGACACACCGGGAAGTAAAAAAATCATTTGATTGCATGTATGAAAAAAAGGTCTAATGAAGAAAGAGGTCCTGACATTTGCTGAAGATGCTTAGAAAAACAGCTTCTCTGATTACTTATGGTCAAGTTTTTTCAAGTTAGATCTCTCAACCAAGAAGGCTTTCCTCTGGGTTCCCTACACCCAGTCTCTGTGATCTGGAGAGAGGTTACCCTGGAAGATCACAGACTGATGTGACATCCTGATCTTTATCCATCTTGGATAAAGATAGAACTTGCTCTATTCCTTGCTTTGGAAAAATAGAATCAGAATTCAGATGGTATCAGAAGCTGACTAGCAAGATGCTGGAGAGTGTGAGCACAGATGTGATGTACTCAAAACAGATAAAACTCTGAGAAAGAGGGCAGCTGTTTTCTGTCCCAGATGGAGTCTGCACGGCTTGTTAAGTCTGCCAGACTGATAGAGGTGACATTCACAGAAGTGAAAAGGTTAAAATCCCCCATATTGATCTTTGGAGATAGACACTAGTTGTTCAAGTTTGGCAAGGAGTACACGAAGTGCCCTATTCTACTTTTTTTTGGTCCTCTGTTTTCTTAGCCAGTTGTTCTGTCTCACCAGTTGACCTTCTCCTAAATGCTGACAATCTGGACATCATATTCAGACCTTAACAGTTTAAAATTCAGTATTAGTTTATCCAAAGAACACCAGAATATTTCTCGAAAATATTCTGTAAAGCTTCCAATCCAGTTTAGTCTGACACATTTCAAACTGCAGTGTCACTTTATGATCTTCGTTTTGTAATATTCTCAACAATTAATCTCTAAAGTGGGTGGCACTGTGGAAAATCTCAGACTGAAAACCTGAGATACTGATGAAATAACCACATCTTTCTCAAACTGCACCAGTATCTGCTCTAGCTCAGAGGCACGTGCAGGGAGCATGTGGTTCTGGTCCGGTGGCTTCTGAAATAGGAGCCTTCTGTTCCCACAGGATCCTGACATTTTTAAGTAGGCTCAAGAGCCTACAGAAAATGCAAATGCAGGATGAAGCTTGCTGTCAGGGTCAGGGGTTTGATTGTGGAAGCGTGCTCAAAGCAAACAAATCTGGGAACTTCTGTGGTCGCAACGGTGCCTGCCGTTCAAGTGTGACCTTCATTCTTCTCCTGTCACTCGGATGCTACTGTAACATTCAAGGCTATTTCCCTAAGCATCATCCAGAAAAACAGCCTCTTCCAGTGCCAATGCAGCAACGTCAGCCCCTGTCCTACATTCTGCCAAGACTGCAGTAAGAGCGTGGAACATCCTTGAGGCAATCTGTGAGGCAATGAAAACAGAGAAATGTGACTGTGAACTGTCAGAGCTCCAGCATCAGAGGGGCTTTTCCTCTTTCCCTTCCAGACTGTATCTGGGAGCACTTAAAAATTTTAAAAGGTGTTGCCTAGGGACAAGCTGTGGGAGTCTTTTTTTAATAACATGTGGGAAAGTTTAAATCACCGATTTTCTCCTTTCTCAATTTTAAGGCTGGAAAAATTTCCAGCTTCTGAAAAATGAGTCTTTCTGCCATTCCATGAAAGAAATGGAGCTATCAGCTGAAATACCCGTACAAGCATGTTTAATGTGATAGTGCCAAGAATGGCATTTATTACTAATGGAGGTTCAGAAAAGAACAAAAAGAAATTATTCCTTATTTAATGCTTGATTTCTTGAAGTCACTTCTTTGTGACAGAACTACATTGGGTATTATTTCGCTTATCATAAAAAGCTTTCCCAGCATTGCAGGTCAAACTTCTACAACACATGTTAAAGGACAGAAGAGAAATTATCTGAAGAGTATAAAATTACTTTTACCCATTAAAAATCCTGATAAATTCCCTGGAAGGAGTTGTCACAGATGTACATCCTCTTCCAGTTGAGTATACAATAATGGTGAGATCCTCTCAATATTATTCACAGCAATGTGTTATCTTTAAGTCCACTCCCCCCATTAATGAAAAAGACCTCTGTCTGCCACAGATACTTCCTCCAGTCACTAGGCTGTTTGCCACAGAAGAAACATCTGTCCCTGTGGACAGGAAGTGCTTCTGAATATGCCCAAGTATTCTTATTTGACATCTGCAGTTAGATGAGCAATGAAAATAAACAGTGTTCCTCCCCATGAAAGGCATGACATTTCCAAGCTGAATGAAATTATAAACTCATTGGAAAGCTGAGCTCAGTCCTCACACATGCTTGCCAAAACCAGGACAGTAGTATTTGAATGGAGAGGAAATGTCCTCTGCTCTCTATCTCCACAAACAAAGCTGTTGGTAATGTCCTGAGTTAAGAGAAACCTGCTTCAAGTTATCAAGAGGAATTATCATAAAAGAAGCAAAAGTAGTACAATCTTTGTGCATGACTTACATTTATCTTGCAAGGAATCATGGGGCACTTCTCCCTGGGGACTTTCTTCCAAGTCTCCGTAGTGTAAAACCTTGTGATTAGGTGAAAGTCGACAATACCAAAATTTGTCTGTTAAAATAAACACATTAAACAAGGTCACTAACATCTCTTCATCAGCATCCTCAACGGCGTAGGAGAAAGCTTACTCACGACTGGTTTTTGGTTGGTTTTTGTTGGGTTTTTTTTAATTATTATTGACTTAGTCACTGGATCCAAAAATAAATACTAGCAAACTTAGTTTTGCATGGTATGATATATCCTTGTGGACTGAAGACTGGCAAAGTAACCTCTGGTTTGAGAGGATAACTTTAATGTACCCATAAAAGCTTCATTTTTAGCACTCACTATGTGAAAATTAAGCCCTGCCAGCTGTCTTGTGTGGGACAGCCACAACTGATACATTTGAAATATCCCATACTTTATGAAAAACTATGACTCATGTCTTTTTATAGACATGGGAGAACACCCCCATATTTATGAAGGGACTGGACATAACAAACACGCCAAGATTTAAAAAGCAGACGTTAACTCCCTCGTCCTGCAGATAACTCAGTGCTGTGCATGCTCACAAATATATGACTGACCATGCAGTGACACTCCAGTTTGCATTTTAGCCCTTTCTAGCAGATGTATATTTACATCTGCTGCCAATTCCTGCCTCACAGGCTATAATTCCACTTAACAGTATTCATTAAAATCTGATTCTGAGAAGAACATCGCCTTTGCAGTGCTGGGCCACCACGCTGTCTTGCATGCAAGGGTGGTGCTTGCCAATTCCCCTTCTGAAATGGCAAGAATGAGGTTACCCTTCCTTGTAAGAACACTTTCTATTTAATAAATAGAGCACATAATGTTAAGCTGTCAAAAATAGAGTCTTGTTACATCCAAGCTATAAACCTCCTGAAGCTCAGAGCATGTTATAAAATGCCAGTGAGGGGCTGAGAGGGGTGGGCAGAGGGCTTTTCAGGCTCTGTGCTTTGCTTGCTGCTGGTGGTGCTGATGCTGTGCCCTGCAGCAGCCTAAGGGACAATTTAAGGGGAATATTAGCATTGCCAGAGCCCCATGGTGCTGCAGGAGTGAATGGAACCACAGCACATATAAAATGGGGAAGGAGCTGTAGAACCACCAGAGCCAGTGTACATGAGCTCGCTTGGGGTGTTAGCAAAGGAAGGGCTTTTTGGCTCTGTTAGTAAAATGTTGGCTTTATGGACCCAACTTCTTTCTAAAGGACATTCTCCAGTCTCTTGGCCAGCCATGAAAAATGCAGTGCAACACAACACAGAGAAGGGCAATTCAGTTTTGAATTGAGCTTCCAAAAGTGGGCTTCCACATGCCTTTTTAAAATTCTTTGTCATGTTAGGTAAAAATGCTTGGGGCAAAAAACCCACACACTTCAAACAGTTTTCTGAGTGAGCAATCCTTTGTACAGAAAGGTTTCAAAATACCCTACAAACTGCTGACACAGGTTCAAAAAAGCCAGTGGACAAGATTCTGGTTATCTTCTTCACAGGCATGCACAATACTGGAAGATTTATGGCAAAGAGCCTGAGATTATGATTCTGTGATGCATACAAAAAAGAGCTGCTGAAATACAAGGATCTCTGGACTGCACGCAGTACATGCAATATTGCACAGTGCAGAGTCAAGAGGAAAATCCCACTTGCAAAGCTTTTGTAGAGAGATCTGAAACTCCAGCCAGCACCTCATTGAGTAGACTCTCATCTGAAGAACACATACACAATC
Source organism: Heliangelus exortis (assembly GCF_036169615.1). Classification (NCBI taxonomy): domain Eukaryota; kingdom Metazoa; phylum Chordata; class Aves; order Apodiformes; family Trochilidae; genus Heliangelus; species Heliangelus exortis. Next base: position 48,744,331 of record NC_092423.1, on the reverse strand, counting down.
AGCTTGTTGGACAGTTTGTGTATCTCAGAAGGATGCATGTGAAACTTTTTGAGATTCCTACCTTTTGCAGGAAATTCTACCAGAATCATATCAAATCCCAATACTTGAAAAATACAGCCTGTCAAATCTGAGAGTAAATTCAAATGTCCCTTGCCTACCTAAGAACAAGTCTCTAGCAACCGTAGCAGGAGGCTTCCATGTCAAGCTTTAATTGCAACCTTGCTTATTAGGCTGTACAAAGGAATATGCCTTTCCAACTTTAAGATTAAACCAGTAATTTTTTTCCTAATAAAGCCAACATGTCCTCATTGCCTTGCCAATGACCTGACCAGGAAGATGGTGTAACTGGAAAAAAAATACCATTAATTCCTTTTGATTTAGCACAAACGGGGCTGGTGGTGTTAGCAACAACAACAAAAAGTTTGGCTCCTTAACATCCTAGGGGTTAGTGTTTTACTAACCTTGGTCCTGTTTCAATGCCCTGCTCTAATAACAAAAAATAGAAAACCCCTCAGTGAAAATGTCTTTCTACATTTTTAGGAAGGGGGTGGTTTTATGGGAAGAAACCCTAGCTCTGAAGACTTGTGGAGCCTTTTACAGAAATTCCCCATAACCCAAGGTTAATTAAAGAACTAACAGCCGTAGACTGTAGCTTGAAGCATGTCTGGCACAATTCTCCTGGGGGCTCACTAAAAGCTGCCATCGTGCCACAGCCTTGCTGTCAAGGGGAAAGCCCTTAAATGAAACCTACAAATGGAACTAACGAGGTTTCCTTACTGCAGCCACTAAATGACTGCATCAGCCAGGCTGAGGAGGGTGATCAGCATGTTAGTGATGGGAAGTAACCCTTGCTTCTACAACCACCTCAGTCTTATCAGCTGGAGTGTTTTGTTGTTTTTTGGTTTTGTTTTTTTTTTTTTTTTTTTTTCAGCTCTACATGATGTAAAGAACAGTTTACTGGGCAACAACCTACTTATGTGAGATCTCAGTGCCTTGGAGCAGAGCAGTTTTAAACAGGGTGCATGTTATTTTACTGAACACAGTATTATTAGGAAAGTAGTGTATAAAATAATGCTGCATTCAAAATAAAATTTCTATGAAATTGTTTCCAATGAAAGAAAGGGTGAAGAAATCTCAGTTGCAGAGCAGCACATGGGAAGTGGCCAGCATTTACTCTCAGGTATAAATTGATTAAAAATAAGTATGATTAGAAATTGGTGATTATAAAGCAAAGAAGAACTACTGTCCAAACACTCCAGAGCTCTTAAATCCAAGTCCACAGAGTCAAAGTGTCACAAGGCTTTAAAGATAGAACAGCCATTTCTCAGTCAGCCCTGTACCCCCAGCTGGTAGATCCAGGTGTATGCTCACAGCTGGAATGGGGCAACTGCCTGGTCAGGAAGGAGTGGAGCCTGTTTTGGTTTTAGGCCCCATGAGATTGCCCCAAAGCCTAAAACCCTTCTATGAGCTCCAGCTCTTATTCTGTGTTTAGTTTTACTGCTTCTGCCTCTGTAAAGCTCCTCAAAGCAAGCAGCTGGAGGGAAGGCAGTTGCAAAGCAGAGTCTTCAGAGATAATATGGGCTGGTGATTTCATGGGAATTTTCAGACACTAAATCTTTTCCACTTTCCAGTGAGTCCTTATGTCTTGTAGCTCACTGACCATTGATGCAAAGAAATTAAGGTGCTGGAGATTCTTTTTTTTTTTTTTGGGGGGGGGGGGGGTGGGGGGAGGTAGAATGAATTACTCCAGCTTTTCACTTGAAAATGCTTCAAAAATTAGTTCTGATGTTCAGATAATTGCTAGAGCAGTCTGTGGGTTAAATATATTGCAGCACATTGTTAAAGATTATAGAAGAGGTTACAAAAAACCCACCCCAATAACAAAATCAGCTACAGTTTGGCTAGAAAAGTAACATTCAAAATTGTGACCAAGTACAGCACAGAATGTTTTGATGATGGGCTTACAGAGTGCTTGGCCATTCACAGTGTATTTTCAAGTGTGTTAATAATCACTCACTCATATGCCCTTAACAATGCTGTCCCAAGTAAAGCAATGCTGTGGTTAGTACAGCAGTGCTCTATAGTTAGAATCTGGGGGGGGGGAAATAGCTCAGATATGCACTGACAAAAAAGCCCGAGAGTATATATTTTATCTCAAGATATGTTCCAGATTATTAAAGAAGTATTTTGTTCAAAGAAAATCTTCCTCACTGATTTAGCAACAGCAACACACATTTAAATATAGCCATGAAAACATATGTAGTTGTGTGCGTTTTAGATATATGTATGTGGATTCACCTTTTTTTCTTTCACTGTGTTGTCTTTCTCTAATACAACTGGAGTGACACTTTCACTCTAACTGGTCTTAAATGCTTAAATGACAGCCAGAAGGCCCTGACTGGTGAATAACTGACCTGTGGCAATGCTGGAGGCATATTTGGTTATCCAGATCCTCTCAACAAGTCACATAGTCACGGAATATAATTTTTATGAGACTAAGGAGTGTGGGATGGAGTAGCAGTATCAAAGAGGCTTGCAAGCAGAGAAAAAAAGACTAAGTGTGTGTTCTTGTTCAGAAGTGTGAGTTACTTATCCTAGCAAGAGATGGAAAACCTGCCTTCACTTGTTTTCTTGTTTTAATGTTAATTTTCACTTCCATGGTGCCTTGTGTTTTTAATTTGGTGTGTATACCAGGCATTTCTTTCCTTTCAAAAATTACTGATCAAGAAACTTTGGCTGTAAACCCACTTCAATAACATGCAATTTCTCTATAATCTCCATAAAGCTAGAAGGGGAGTTTATTTCCAGGAGTGCACCCAGCAACATAAACTACAAATGTACTGGATGACAGCATAAGAAGTATCTATTATCCTCAATAAAATACCTTTATCTGCTACTTAGCTCTATTGGAAATAACAACTTCGAGAGTTGTAAAGTGCTTTGCAGGCTTCTGCTTTAGTCTTCTTTCTTTTAGGAATTAGCTAAGGAAGGAGAAATCTGAAGAGGTCTGTATGTCAGCTGATGTCCATGGTCTAGGAACAAAGTGGGGATTTGCAGAGCTTCATGATCTGCTGCTGAAAAATGACCAGAAGGGCAGGCTAGATTTTGCTGCTTCATTTCTAACTGATTAAGAGTGCTTAATAAAAACAGAAGTTTGTGCTGCAGCTTTCCTATGAAACTCTGCAAGGGAAAGGCCATCAATTCTTTGAAAGTGTTAAGGATCTTGCTGGGACAACACTGACATTTCTGAATTCTGGTTACAGAGAGACCCTGCTGATATAATAATCCAGTGCTGAAACACAAAAGGTGGAGATCTTACTTCAGACATTGCACAGATTAATCTTTAACCTCCCCCCAATGAATCACCTGCTGGATTGAAGGCTTTCCAGTGCCAAGTATATTTGAAAGTGTTTCAACTGTTCTCCAAAGACCATATGAGGCTGTAAACTCCCTGCTCATTTTTTTATAAGTTAAAATTTTCAATTCACTATAACTAACCATGTGTGTCTTACCATATGTTCAAACCACAGTCTCAACAGAAATTTGCTCTGGAGTCTTTATCATGGGATAATGCCTGTTAATTATTTTCTTTAAATGGGCAATTTAACACTTTTAGCTATTCCTGTGTAGGACATGTTCAAGTTCTTGATCTACAACCTCTAGATTTGTGACATTTGTTTCAGGATTGTCTCAAGAGAAAAGAAAGAATAATAGGAAAGGTAAAAGAACCAGTATATGTACTAAAGTAAACCAGCTTCCTAATCTTATTACTCTTACCAGTAAGTTGCTACAGTAGCAGACAAACTGTGATGCCTCACAGCACTCACCATTTCTGTTTCAGCTCCATAGCTGCCTGGATGGACATCAGACCTTTGAGGGCCTGGATAATGCTCCATGGCAAGTGAATTCAGTTGGATCAGGGGGCAGGTGTCAGGGCTCATGAATCCCCAGGGAGCACAGGGCACAAGTACCCACGGGTGTGTTGTGGGAGAAGAGATGGGATGTGAGCTAAAGCTGACAAAAGACACACCCAGGAATTTGCACCTTGTACTATTTTAATCAGGATGTTCAGAGGAATAGTCTGGAAGACTGACTGTCCTGATGCTTACCCTCTGGTCCTCCATTCACTTTACTACACCTCCTAGTTCTTCACATGTCCTGGTCTTACAGCTTGATCTACATGGGGTGGAGGAGAACCTGAAGGGTAAAGGCTGATTTGAAGAGAGCTGCTTCTGCTTTGTGCCAGATGCCATTATTTGCTATTTGGACTGTGCCAGGCACTGTACATACTTAAAAAAGGATCTCAGTCCAAGAGCTTATAGGTCAAATAGCTATATTTATATAGCTATATATATACTACAGCTTATAGTACGGTGTTTACAAACTGTACTTTGCTGGTTCATTAGACTGCAAAGTGTTAGATCTTACTGAGTTTAGTCCTGGTGGCTTCATGCATCATCATCATCTTCTGCAATGGTTGTGTCTGGTCCCTCTCTCTAGGGGGATAATTAAAAATTCTGTTCCACGGAATACAGCAGGGAGTCTAACACAAAGCATAAGCAGCTCAAGGGCATGTGGAAACACGTCCTTCTAAATGGCAAAATGACAAAACCAAATATATTTCAGAGAATATTGAGTTCTTTGAGACATGGTCACATGTTTTGTTTGGTTCCAAAGAATTGTGAACCTTTTGGCCCTGTTTAAATATGACACCAAAGCAATTAATCTGGTGGCCTAGAGAGTTCACTCCAAGGCATGACACACATTGAGCTCCTCAACTGTGGACCAGAAGATTATATTGATTTTTTTTTTAAATATTTTTTTGAACTCTCACTCATATAAATTGAACCAATTTATACCCCCTGAGGCTTTTGATCCTATAAATGATGAACTAACAACAGTTTAAAATAACATAAACAGTCTATCTTCCTCTTGGAGAATTGCCAAGAGAAGAACATTTGCCACAAACCCTACTCCTTCTCTAGAATTTCAGTCATTTGGGAGGAGCAAAATAAACAACCCCCACTACTGATAGCCAAACCACTTTATGCATTTATTTAGCTACTTTCACTGGGTGAATATGCTGCTGAAGGGAAAAAAATGTATCATGTCTCCCTATGAAATCTATAAAAAAAGTCACAAAGGAATATTTATGCTCTTTCCCTAAACTCTTTGCAGTGGGCTTCATAGGCATTTATATGCTTGACAGAAACGATATAAATCTGCACCACATTTTTCTGCAACTCATCCCTTTTCTAAAGACTTTGAAATTTTCCCAAATAATCCCCCTACATTAAGGAAAATTGCCTCTTTTTTTTTTTCTAAGGAAGGAGGAATTGCAGGAATACTCCTCTCTGTGAAGAAAGCAGTTTTCCTCAGGTGATCTAAAGGTCTCAAATATTGATCTTTGTCAATTCTTACTTTTAGCTTTTGTACCTTTCTAATTTTTATTGCGTTTACAGCAGAAAACGAATGACAATCTGAATCCTGATGAAATGAGGGTTTTAAAGGAAAAAATGTTGAATACAACTTCTAGTTAATCTGTTGAATTCACACTATGTCCCTGTTATTTTGTCTGGAGAAAGAAGTGTACCTCTCTTAAGGGAAATGAACCATAGAGAGTTTGACTGTATAAAATGAGCTGTAAATCTAGCACTGAGCAGTGACTAATACAACTGGGAAAATAATCTTCTCATGTCAATCAAGTATTCATTTGAAGGTACACACATTACTGACCTAAGTGCTTTTTTAAAGTATATTTTGACATCATAACATATTTAATGTATATGGTAATATAATAAGACAAAAACCAAGGACAGGTAATAATAGAAGAAAGGTTGCAGAATGACCTCATGACATATATCAAGGTGGTCCAAGTTTGAGAGATTCAAACTCTGGCTACACCATGTTTAATGTGCTATTCCTGCAGTGGCAGAGATTTTATTAGGAGAAGAACAAGAAGCCTGGACAACCAGGCAGAAATCAAAATACTCAGTTTAGAATGCAAGATTGCTGCTTGAGATTTTTGTCAAATACTGGACTTGTTTCACACCATCCGTGTGATGAAACCTAAACCAGGGTAACACAGGAAATCCTAAAACAAGTGTAACTACAGGGTGCTTTCAGATGCTCCCTGGTGAAAGCAGTCAGCATGGCACTACAACCAGGGATCTTGCAAGGAAAAGCAATATTCCTCATCTCAGCTTTTAGACAAAAGTGACAATAAAAAGCCAGACTAGGCAGCCTGAGCTGTACCTTGCCGTCGCCGACTGTTGAGTTTCCTAAAGCAGGTGCCCTCCACAAGTCGATTGAGACGTTGTTGCTTGATCAGTTCTAAGATCTCAGGCTGAATCTTCTCTTTTAGTTCCCTTGGGAAGAGAAGAAATAGGCACTTGTCAAATTCAAGCAGAGACCATCCTCCTTCCTCTGAGTCTCACAAAATGTTTCCTGCAAGGAGTTTGAAGGGCACAACAGTCACAGGTCCAGAGTCTAGCCTGTTCCAGAAAAAAAAAAGACCTTTTTCTTATAACAAAGGATGGGAGTCAGGAAGGATAACTCTGTTGTAGACCTCTCCCTGCTAAGGCATCAGTGTATGACTCAGGCAAGTCACTTGTTTGTTTCTTTACTCATCTAAAAATAACACTTGCAATAAAGTATCAACAAGGTTTTTCTGTGACAAATAATGCTCTTTCATCACTGGAGCACTATGCGGGTCTGTCATCTTTTGTTGTCTGATCCTTTGCTGCTATATTTTACTAGCACTATTATTTAGGACAACACAAGCAGGCTAAAACACATTTTGGAACAACAATAAAAGAGAGTAAACAATGCCAATGAGCCAAAATAAGAGCGGTGTTATATACTTACTCTTAAGTCCATGCCATTGAGTTAATTCATTATTACAACTATTTTGTGGAAGACTAACCTGTGGCTAGGGACTGCTCAAGTATTAAAATTTACCCTTGCCTGGGAGTGCAGAAACCCACAGTGAATTTAGAAAAAAATATTTCATATCCTTCAGAAAATCTATTTTCTACATTTTACTTTGATAAGAGTTCAACATGTCAAGAACTAGGCAGAAAACATATGCAGAAAGTATTTAAAGTTTCATTTCATACACCATCACATGGATTCACAGATGTCTGAATTCATCAGTTATATCCTCACTTAGATTCATTAAGAATACATAAAAGACAGGTTTCAACATCAACTCGACAGCAAGCCTAGTAAGATTAAAAAATAACCAAATTCATATAGAATTTATAAAATATGAAGTGTCTCAGAAGCATGATTTTGCATTGCTGTGCAAATTAGGTAATATCAAAAATCTTTCTGTCTGGCAGTATGTTCCAGCAATCATTATCAACAGGGAGAAAAGCCATGGTATCCCATAGAGACAACAAAAAATTCTCTCTTCTCTCTTCAGCCCAGTCTCTGCTAATTGCCACATTTATTTGGATCCTGCACATTTGATCTGCCAGACCTCCTCTAAGTCCTCTGCTAGAATTTCAGGCCTTTAAACAAAAATGCCATCTTTCTCCCCAGTATTAATAAAACGGCTGGAGTTCTTGATGCTCACTGCATATTTACAAGCTGAGAAAACCTGGCTGGTCAAAAATCAAGGAAGCATTGTAACTATAGAAACAGGCCACATTTGGAAATGTATCATCAGTCCTTCAGGGTAATTTTCAAGCACTGTTGTTTTCCCATTGTGAACTAAGATATGAATGTCATGAGTGGTTAAATACTTTGATTAAAATAATTTTGTGCTTGAATAAATGCTCTGCCTTTACTGAGCTGATAAGCTTCCCTGTTCCTCAGGTCAGAGCTGGGAGTAGGGGCCAAGAACAGAGTTAAAACACAGTGTGGATTACTCAGCAGTCCAGGCTGCAGATAAAACCTCCAGCTGGACTGATTTCAAACATTCAAGACTGGTATAAACATCAGCGTGATATTTAGGTAGTTTAATTCAGAAATTCAGTGGTTATCATTAAGTAAGTGTTGAAGACATCATAACATCATAGTTGTAATACAGTACTGAAAAAAACAAAAATAAATGGGTCACCCAGCACAATAACACTTGGCTGTTTGCTCATGGTATTCTCTTTTCTGTCCTCTAAAGTCGTATCTGCCCTTTCAAAATGGAAGGAAAAGAAGGATTTTTAACCAATCCAAAAAGACACAGGTAATCCTCTCAACAGTACTTTTCTGTCCAAGGCAGAGTTTCCACAGGAGGGAGAGAGGTACGAAATAAGAGAGACTTTTCTCTTTCTGATGTTCTGGAGTCCCCCTACATGGGATACACACATTTGTTCCCACAGCCATGAAGCTCAGAGGCAGCACTCTCTTCTGTTTTACAGTCCCCATACTTGAACACACAGAGGTTGTAGTTACTCCAAGGTTACTCCTTGGAAGAGAATCTTCAGTAAATCTGGTCTTCAGTGTATCTCATAAGTCGCTCCATCCCTTGCCATGGTCACCTGCACTTACTGACCTCAGCAGCTCATGCCAGCACATGGTCACCATTTGTGTGGTTTTCAGCTCTTCAGAGGGCATGACTTCAGATACATTCTTGCAAAGTGACCCTGCCCCTTAGTGCTCCTCACTGTCAAGGTTTCTGTTCCACCACTCCAGGTGACAGAATTGGGTCAGAACAAAGAAACCACACAGTTAAACAAAAGATGTGCGTTTTTGAATCCTTAGATTTCCTTTAGAAAGTCATCTCTAGACAAGGGAGTTCAGTTCCTCAGGGTCAGTGTCTAAAGACAGGAGAGTTAGAAAAAAAATATCCCTGCACAAGGAAGAGGTCCTCCTGTCTAATTTTAAAATCAAACAGGTACAGCGAGCTAAAGGAAGATAATAAATGCAAATACATTTTGTGAAAAATTTATTTATTTCTTTCAGATGACATTGGCTTAACAGCTTATGCCTTGTGAAGAGACAGAGAAAAAACTCAGAAAGTTGAAGGAGACAGTGCCTTTTAAAGTTGTTATTAGTTTCTGACTGTGTTCCTGTGTTAGGAATGTCAAAATTTAGTGGTATGGTAAGACAAAAGGGTTGAGAGAACCACGCACTATATATGATCTCTAATTTTCTGATCTCAGTGGTCTCAGCACTATAGGTAATACTGACATCAGCTACTTGCTTTAAAATACTAGACCTGGATTGTTAACATTAGATTATTTTAAAACGTTCAAATTACACTAGTTCTTCTTCAGCAGCAATTATATCTCTCCCCAGCTTTAACTTTCATGTTCTAGTTAAGACTTTCTTGTTAGCTGTTTTCCTTCATGGACAGGGCATATTACAGATATTTAAATCATTACAACACAATTTGTTACAGAAACAGAAGAATTACAACAGAATTATTACCACAGAAGTACTTTCATGTATTTTGTCCTTTTATCTTTCTGGCTTGTAGCTATGCCCTCTCCTAATCACTTCACAGATTCAGAGCCAGCATTAGTGACTCTTGCTAACATTGCAGACAAATCTATAAGATAAAAAGTTGAAAAACATCCACGTACCTCCATTTCCCTTTATCTTGCTGATTTTCACAGATATTACCTAGCAATGGCTCCCTAGCTGACATTAATTCTCCTTTAACCAGCAAGTCTCCACTTGGACATCAGACCTTTATCCAATATTAACCAATCTCTGTTGGCATTTAATATGTCAAGGAGATTTCTGGACCTCTACAGTCCCATAGGATTCCTAAACACTTTTTTCCACATCCATTCAAAAGGAACCACTGATATTTAATGTTTCATTGTCGAATGGCAGTGTGGGTGATCTACAGTGATCCCAGAATCTTGAATGATTCTGTTCTGAAGGACATTTTATTTTCCCTAAAAAAACCCTCAAAAAACTTCCTCTCACATTATACAACAACGCCCATACAAGAGAAACAACTAAACCCTGCAAAACAAGGTTTCTGTAGTTATCAAGATTTTAGGCAACACTTTGCAGGTTACACTCAAATCCAACTAACTCTCATCCACCAGACTGAAAACTTAAAACTTCAGTGCTTCATACAATGAACGGCAGAAGAAAGGCTCCTATCACATTAAAAGCTGGAAAAAAACATCACCTGATTGCCATATTCTCATGCAGAATTAAACATGCTCTGCTGACTTTACAGTCACTGTCGTACACAATCTCTTTTAGCATATCTGCAAGGCTTTGAAATATACAGCAGAGTCACGATTGCTCTCTTCACTTACAGTCTTTTTCCTTGCTATGAGGACATGATTCTGTACTTCTATCAATTGTGTCATCTATGCAATTTGAGAGACTTCATCAGCCCAGGGAATCAAATCAAAGGGTAAAATGAAAGAAACATTTCTTTTGACAGTCAAGAATAAGTGATCATGGATGCAATCAAAATGCAAATGCATAGAGTTAAATCTCTGCAAACGCAGTAGTGATTGCTTAAACACTGTATTGATTTACTTAGCCTTTATAGCCTTTAGGCTTAGCCTTTGTCCTGAATCTGAAATGAGTCTCAGGTAACACTTCAGCTGCTTTTAACTATTTATGTTGGCTGTGTCACTTATTCCAAGCTGGAGAAGGGAACTCCACACTGGGGCAGCAACTAGCTGGACTGATACTGGAAAAAAAGATCTTGCAAAGGGCACGGGCAAGTTTCACGAGGCTAGGTGATTGTACAAGTGAATATAAATAGGTGATCTGCATCAACCTCTAGAACAGTTGTCTCCCAGGAAAGCAAGCAGCTTTGGTGACAAGCTTAGCACTACTGAGTGGCTTTGAACCACTAAATGTTGCAGGGGACTGGCAAAGGATTTCTGAGCAGCGTAATGATGCAAAACTGACTGCAACCATTTGTAGCTTTTTAATTGATGCATTACTATGGGTGATATCAGTTCTAGTTGGGCATTAGGTCCTACCTTCTAATACACTGAAAACATAAAAGAACCATTCTCCCTTTGATCCACATTGGTATGATTAAAATTTAAGCGTGTAATACTGCTTAATTTATGCTTCTGCATTGCACCTGGAGAAACGTGCCCCAATGCCTTGCACTTAGATATCTGTGTCCTTTAGAAACAAATCAAAATTAACAACCTGCTTCTAAACTCTGAAATGCTCTGATCCAATTCTTTCTCTATACCTTTGCCTTTGGAAAATCACGAGCCATTCCACTTGAAAGATGGTCAGGACTCCATGACATTTCAGCTAATGCTTCTGGAGTCTTTGCCATTCCTCTGCTGATCTCCAAAGCTTCCTGCTATTCTCAGCATATCATTTGTGCACCACAGAGTCTGCATCTATCCTGTGCCACCAGTTCAGCCACAAGCCCAGTCTTGGTTCAGAGCCAAGTATGGCCTCCAGTTTTCAGATACCAGAACAAAGGGTATTCTGAGAAATGGGAAGGAGCTATGATGGAGATATTAACATTTGATACTTCACAGTAAACAACAAGGAAATAAGAATCCCGTTGGCTAGCTGCCAGAATGTTATCTGTTACAAACAAGCAACTACTTGTCATTAACACCACAGATAATTCCATAAACAACCATACACAACACCACTGTTTTGTGGAGTCAGTGTTTATTGGCTCTTCTTCTGGGCTTCTCCCTGTCTTGCTCAGAGAAATGACATTTGGAATTTTTAAAGGCCATTGGACTGAAGACAAAGTTGTGGTGTTTGTTTTGCTTGTTGTTTTGCATTTTTTGTTTGGTTGGTTGTTTGCTTTTTTTTGTTGTTGTTGTGTTTTTTGAAGGCACTATCAGCACCAAAACCAGGCTCACAATCATGCAAAGCTGGGAAATGTCAAAGCATTGTTTTATATGAATAAATCATGTAAGAATCTGTAGGGATTTGCTGAATCTGGTTTAATTGTACTCAAAGAAGTTATGATTCCCAGCAGAGGAAAATATAATGTACTTCAAGCAGCTGCTGCATTACTGCTTTTGAGCACAGCTCCCTGGGCAGCTTTCCTCCTTGGGTTACCCCAGAAGAGCTCACAAAGGTCATTCACACCATGCCAAATTGAGTGGGAAGAGAAGACAGTACTTACAGAATCGGACGAGACTGGAAATCTTCCTGGTTCATTCTTTCAGACTGTCGAATTTTCAGTATTTCTGTGTAACTGAGACTCTGAAGTTTGCTCTTGAACTGATCCAGAGAGCTAGGCTTGGTAGTGAGAGCTCTCATTATCTGTTCTTTCACTACCTGCATTACCTGCAGTTGACAAGGAAGGGAAAATAAAACTTATGTTAACACTTTCTGTGGTTTTGTTTCAGATTCTGCGTCACAGTAAGGTTGCTAGGTATAGAAGATGATAAGCATTATGTGGTCTCAAGACAATTTTTCAGTAGCACAACCAGAAAATAAACCAACATCTAACAGGGCATCACAGCTTAGAGCAAAAGCTCACCTGGTCTGTAAGAAGAAAATTTTGGGGTTTTTGGTGGGAGTGGGTGGGTGGGAAGGGTGCCATCTATTGCTTGGCTAATCTATTATTGCAGATAAATTGCAATTGCTGGTTACAGGATTTTAAGTCCTGCTCTGTAAATGGTTTGTGTGCCCGCAGCAGCAGCAGCAGCGTGGCTCTTCTGCACTTCTGAGCTGAGATGATGCTCCCATCATGTCAGGGAGAGGCACACATCCAACACCAGGCTTATAAAAGCAGAATAAAATCCCAGGGAGCTGACTGAGAGTGAAGATAGACATCCTGACTTCTGCCAGCTCAACCCAGGCAGAGTGCACAAGCCCCTAAGGCCAATCTAGGTGCCCACAAGAGAGACTGCAGAGTTTTTCTTACAGCTCTCCTGCTGGGTCTTAGACCTGCTCACCGGACCAGAAGTCAGTAGCCCAAAGCTGGTAACTGTGGCCCCTTGTTTCCCTTATTTTCTATGTCCAGAAGCAACGGGCATACACTAAAACACAGGAGCTTCCCTCTGAACATCAGGAAAGATTTTTCACAGTGAATATGACTGAGCACTGACACAGCTTGCCCAGGCAAGTTGTGGAGTTTCCATCCTTGGAGTGTCCTGGGCTCTAGCAGGGGAGCTGGACCAGACAACCTCCAGAGGCTCTTTCCAACCTCAACCATGCTGTGGTTCAGAGAGACCCTTACCCTGCAGGCATATTATGGCCATATAGTGAATGAAAGAGAACTTGCTAAGAGACCATTATTCAGGAGAGAGGGATCAAATTTCCAAGCATATTAGAAAATTGCTTTTGAAGCAATGCCATAAACGATGCAAACCAAAAAATGAGAATGAGGGATGGCTGGGCGACAGACATCTATCTGCATATTAATTAATTTATCAGAAGAAAACTGCTGAGACAGAGTTAACTAAGGGGAATTGCTTGGCTCTAGTTGAGATAGATACATATCACAGATTACTGTCTCTGCAATCCTAGACTCATTTCCTTGGTGCTGGTGCAAACCACACGCTGAAAAATGTATTTGATGCCATACTTAAGTTGACTGAAACCCACAATTTATCAGACATAGAAAGACCCATCCATCCCCAAACCAGCCACTAAAGTACAGTAGGATATGACAACACCCCTGGCATCAAAATGGACACGACAGAAATACACAGCAACACAAATCGAGGGCAAAATTTTTCTGCGCTGTTAATTTTCCTTTAATCTTTAATTTTCACTGTGGATCTTAAAACAGAAGCTTAGCCACTAAGAGGTTCCTTAATAATTATGAGAATTTATCTTTTTACATGAATATTTCATTGCCTCACATGTGTTGCCTCAATATTATAACTTGTCTGCTCTATGTTTTCTACTTTTGCTTCCTGGGATGTAACTTCTTTCTCAGATGTGATATAAGCACTCATTTTAGCTGTGTCCAGCAATGAAATGAAGCAATAAAGAACTGAAGATAATCTCCTTCCTTACTGCAGGGACAATGTCCATCCCAGAAATCTACTTCAAGAGGAGCAAGATGCTTCTCCCAGAGGTGTTGGCTCAGGTAGGCAGCAAACGCTTTTGCCATATTTTGACCCCAGAATGAGGCTGCCTGTCCCCACTCACTTGGCTGGGGCCTTGCTTTGGATGCATCCTTGCAGTTAAGATCCTGCTCTTGGTAAATCTTGCAAACCTCACCCAGCAAAGCTGAGCTCAGCTCCATTCACTCCTACAAATCTAATAGCTACGTTGTTATGTATTTCAGGAAGTCTTCTAAAACTTAGCTTGGTGGCAAAAAAAGCAATATTGAATTCTACACTTTACACCTGCACACTCTTCTCTCATATACAGATGGTGGCCATGTGCAACTAAATCCCTCTGTGAAGAGTTCCTTAGCTGGTCTGCAAGCAGGAAAGCAGCTACTTCTCCATCTGAAAGACAAACTCCTGACTGCCATCTGGCTGCTCAGAGGGATTGACACCTCCTGGGCTGTATTCAGGGTGCACCCACTGGACCCCACCAGCCCAAGTAAGAACATGCTGCCACACCTTGGAAACAACAAATTGGGAGGCCAAACGACTGTAACACCTGAATATTAATGGATTGTGCCCAATAAGGTGAGTGCCAAGCTCCTCCTGATTTCACTGAGTCTTTGCTCAATACCTAGAAGGGCTTATGAAATGTAATAAAGGAAATCTCCCCAAAGGAATAGTGGGAAAAAATGAAGCAGAGAATCCCAGTGACAAGTTCAGTGTTTAAAAATATCTCGTCCTCCTCTTTCTGCCTTCTTGACAAAGACTACTTATTTCTGCTAATTACTTTTAATTCATATTTTATATATTATTCATTATGACTAATTATTATTAATTATAATTTTAAAAGTATTATTAACAGGAATGGAGAAGAGGGGACAGGCTTGAAACTAACCTTGCCCATGGAAAAAAAAAACCCTCAGCTATTGGTACCTCTCAACACTACTGTCTGGGCTCCCAGTGAGCCAGGCTTAACTTTCTACCCTCATGGAAGTGTGACATTAACATGACATTCAGCCACTGGCTTCACTTCTGCTTTCTTAGATCTGCTGAGAAGTTGTGCCAAACTGCTTTATTACCTGTGGTTTTACAGTTTGCCTGCAGCCATCATTTCTGCAGTGTCATGCAAAAGAAGAATGCAAAACCAGGTATATTAATGCAAACACATAATCCTCATTGCTGCTCATAGGATCAAATTCCCTGGCCATCAGAAAAAACAAATTAATGCAAGGTCAGACAAAGAGGTATAGCATAACTGCTAAACTAACCATACTACAGTGCTATATTAACTGTTATTGCCACATCACCTTGATTTTTCATCACTAAATTAGATTTGCAAACAAATAAATTCCTGCAATGTGCTTATGCATGAATGCAGTTTCAGTTTCATGCATTCATTCAAATATTTGTACAGATCCGCATTTTGTTTGCTTACATATGTAAGATTTAGTTTCCTAAATTCAGGCACTTGTAGTGGGGAATCTGCTTCTATGAGTAATTTTTCCCACAAAATAAATGGACAAACAAATAAATACTGTATTTTATGGAGCTGCATGTCTGTGGATCTTTTCAGTCTGCTCTGTGAACCATCATTGCAGCAGTGCTCATTCTCAATTAAATATTATGAAGGAGACTCAAGTCCAGTAGACTTAGGGCACTGTCATTTATGCTTAGTTTCAAAATCCTGTATAAACCCATCTCCCTTCTCTAGTACTCACTCATGTGGTTAACATGCAAACAATGCAAATTCCTCTTATTTGCTATGAACTGTAACATTACTCATAGGAAATCATCAAAGAGCTCTTTGGTTTAGAGGCTCCCCTTGCTCCCGAGACAGAAGGCAGGAAGAGTATGCCCCAGGCCCAGCACATGAGGGGGTGATCACTTGCCTTGTAATGTTTATAGCCAACACTATTTAACTAGCTGGCCAAAATGTCAAAGCTGCTGATTGCATTGAGTCTCCTAAGCATTTGAGAATCAATGCCAAGAACTTCTAATCTGTTCAATTTCCAAAGCAGAGTTGCCAACCCTTGATTACTGCTGTCTGAGAGACAGCATCAACCCTTCCTCCCCATATGTCTGATCTGACACTGAAATTAAGGGTGTTCCTTACTCCATGTGATTGTACATAAATATCATAGACAGTTGTTTTAATTACATTATGCTTTGCTACTCTTATGGAGAAATGAGTGTTTCAGAGGGCATATTTGGTTTAAATCATGGCATTTTCCTCTGACAACCTTGTGCATGGTAAGGGAATACCAAGTTCTGCATTACAAATAAGACAGGTAAATACACTAAAGAAATTAAGAGAAAAGGAAAAAAACAATACTTTTTTTGTTGTTTAATCACATAGGACCTTATTCCCTATATTTGTATCCATCTTAATGTGTCTTACATCTCTACACTCGGTATCACCACAACATTAAATAATGCATTTTTTTTGGTAAGCTGTTTTAGTCTAGCTTTGTGTTTAGCTTCTTTGACCTCATCTCTGTCATATCAGATTCTGACTATGCCTTTCCAACATTTACCCCCTCTTTTAAACTTTCTTCTCTTGCTTGCCATGACAACTTTTGCCTATATAAACAAAGTCTCTTCCTTTCAGCATGGAGCAAAGGATTGAACACCTGGGCTCTATAACAAGGGGGCAAAACAAAAGCAAGTTGTCAGTGTCAGAAAAAGAAGTTTATCAGAGCAAAACTCAATAGCAAACTTCCCACTGACTACACTTCAGTGGAAATCACAAACCTCTCTATTCTAGTTACCTCATACCAATGAAAAGTTTGTCCTTGGTACTTACTGGAGAAGACAGGCTGTCATCTCAGATGCCTACCAATGCCTGCAAGTTTCTGGAAATTTTAGTCTGAGCTGTCCACTCACTAGACACACTTATTCTACGAACTCACAGCATCAGTCTTGTCTGATTCCCCCAGTACAGCCTGATAAGCTGTTCACAACAACCTATCTGCAGCACCAAACTGAAGATGAACCCTTCTCATCATTTCCTATCAGTATTTTATCAGTATATATATGCAATATATCAGTATTTCTCTTGAGTAAGTATGCTCTTGCACTTGTAGTGGCCCTCTCACAGCAGCAAGAACACGTTCAGAGACCATCACAGAAGCCACTAAGTGGTGCCTCTAAGTATCTTGGGGCACACATTACAGTGATTGCTGTTTGGTGACTAGCTCAGGTGGTTGTGTCCATGTGATATGTTGAGTAATTGCCATTAATCTTCACAGTCCATATTTCCTTCTGCACAAACAAGACTTAGGTATAAATCCTGAGCTCACGTTACAATGGTGTGCTTAGTACAGTACATCCCTAGTCTTGCTCAAAATAAGCAAATACTGCAAGACCCTGATTCCTCTACCTTGTTGCAGGATATGATAAAATAGCTCCCACTGGGCTGTGCTATATCCATGGACCCCTCTCTACAATGAGATCTGAACCACCTGAGATGTGAGAAATTGCAAGGCTTCATTCACTACCTTTTCCACATGACCATTCAAAAATCAACAAGGCAAGATACACAAAACTTTAGGAAAGGAATCTCTTTGCAAAATAGTAGTCAAGAAATTATATCCAGTTTTCTTTTACTTAAATGCTCCTAAAAAAAGAAGAAGCTTGGTTTACATAGGATAAAGAATGGAGTAGAAAACATCATTTGGTGATTGAGAGCCAGCTTGATCATTTAAGTCACAAAGAGATTTCCCTCAGTAAAAGACACAGAGGAGGCAAAAATAAGGTTATAGAATGAAATGGCCAAGTCATTCTGAATGACCATACTTACTGACTAAGGAGGCCATAAAGAAAATCTAATTCTGAAGGTAAAGGACATTACTTCAGTTTACAAGCAACCTGTCAACTCCTTTAATGAAAACTTCACAAGCTTAATGTGTACACCAGGTAATTTGAGAATTTTTTTAGACTGTTCCAAAGGATAAATTGTCTTTACTAGATCAATGGTTATATTTTCAGAGTACTCAGAAGAGTCATCCTGAGAGGCTCAAAGTCCTTGGAAGATAATTTAATGGTGGTCCCTCCTCCATTACTACCTATTGCAATCTGTGAATTCACTACAGGAGTCTCTTGGTCACAGCCTGCACCAAGCTTCCACTCCACATTACTTCAGAATATTAATCCAAACATGCCATCCTACGCAAGCAAATTTAAACTCAGTGCTGGCACAGTCCAACCATTGCCAAGAGACTCCAAGATTCTGGACCGTTTCTTCTATTACAGTCTATGTTCTCTGGAACTACAAAAAAAAAAAACCAAAAAAAAAACCAAAACCAAAACAAAAAAAACCAGTTTTCAATCTTCTTAATTCCAGAACACAAGGACAGTTACTGTAGCCAACGATAAAGAGGCAGCTCTAAGCTGTCTGGATGTACATAGTCACAGGAATAATTATGTTGATTCATTTTCAGGCAGCAGGATGAGAAAGCAGCTGTCAGAGGATTTAGCAGGTATAAGCTCTCGTACATTTTACCTCTTCACTTTCTGCTGAATTTAAAACTCATTACAAAGAAAGTTTGCTGCTGGGGTTTTAGCTTTGTTTCTTTCCTTTTTTTAAAAAAAAAAAAAAAAGAAACCCCTCTTTTGCTTGTGATTATATTTTTTTAGTGTGAACCAAGATAATTTCAGTCTGCAGACAAGAGACTTGAGACAATGCAGTGATTCTGATCAGCTGGAGCAGTCTGTTTCCAGGTGGTATCTGATGATAATTATCCAGTTTAGCAGTGACTCTCATTTTGTGGGAACACCTACCATGAAGAAATGAGCACACCTAGCAGATGTGATGTTAAAAATGAGAGGGAGGAAACATGACTGCAGTTCCACTCAAGGTGTTTAATGAGTCTGCAGCAGGTGCCTGAAAACTCAGTACCATAGCAATAGATTTCTTCAATATGAAATCTTGTTCAGAGCCTCAGGACCCATATAAGTTGTCTGCCCCCTGGTGAGGAAAAGAGGGAAGAGACCAAGACCTTGCACTAGATCCTGGGAGTAAGAAGGTTGAGTGATGTAGAGAGAAAAGGCTGAAGATGAAGTGAGGTCCACAGGTGTTTTAATTTCAGAGAAGTTCTTGATTTTTTCATCTTATGTTCCATGGACTAATAGGTGGAACAGGTGTGGGAAACCAAGGAAATGGGAAAAGAAAGGGCAAAATACTATATATGTGTATATTAAATACTTGAGAAGCAGCTGAATGAAAGGAAACCTTCCTTAAAGACTGGCCTGAAGGATTTAAAGGTAAAATTGATCATAGCATACAGAGAACAGTGGTCCTTTACAAACTTGAAATACATGTGGATTTAGAATCATAATCAAAGTATATATCAACACAGCCCATGTCTTCAACCATTTTGATAAAAAGACAAAGTGATAGCTAGTTTTTTCAGCCCACTGACTTCTTGCAGGGATAGAACGAGATGCTAACTTCAAATCCAAGTTTCCAATTCAAAACAATGCTAATCTAAACACACATCAAATACCACTTATTCAGATTGTATTGGGCTGAAAGAGGAATGACTGATAGACAGGAAATTTTTTTCCACATTTAACATTTGCAAAACACTATTTGCATCAGAAATAAGGAAGAAATTTATTTCCTCTTTGTGCTTTGTGCCTTGAGGTAAGCAAAGAAAGAAATAAATGCTGGGTGACGAAGTGTTTCTGCCCCAGTAAAATGATGTGCAAAGTTAATATGACAGTTTTTTGTAAACTTTCTTGTTAGTTAATTGAAGTCTTAGGTCAGCCAGTATTACATTACTTCCCCCAATGTCTGACAGCCTCCTTTGGCAAAATAATAGATGCAGAAAATAACTTGTGGGTGGCATTTAATCCAGGGCTTTTCACAGATGAGAGGTACTGATCTTCTGCAACAAAATGTTAAGTGAGGAGACACGAAAAGTTAGGAGATTTTTGTATCCTTAGTCATATACCAATGTAATAATTAACATGTCAAATAACATGCTTGTGAGTTCTAAAGAAAATAATATGCAAGTTATCCACGATTAAAAACATACATTTGGGTGTTGCTTCCCTTAAAATACACAATTACATTAAGTAGCATACAGTGAATGAAAATTAACTATAACATACAGAAGCAAAGCAAGGACAAGATTCTAAAAGGTAGTTTTTTTCCCACAGGAAAGTGCAAAATTCAAAGAACTGAAGTTCTGGGTATTAATAATGAATAAAAATGACTGTTTGAATGAGCAGAAAAACAGGAAAAGTAGGGGAATAGAGGTCAGTACATCTGACAAAGGGATAAACATGTAAATACATTTTGAATTACAGCTTCATAGCTTCCTATCTCCTTCAGCTGAGATGAAAACAAAATAAAGGCTTGACCAGCTGCATTTCTGAAAACACCTCCAGGCCCTTCTACCAGTGCAAACCATGGTACTGAACCCCATCCTTCTTGAGGTATGAATGGCCACATGGAATTGCACATGGCCCAAGCCTGCCAAGTGTCCCTGCTTGCATTGTCCCTTTCCCTGTCACCAGTCAACTCCAGGGACTCTCCAGCTCCATCTCTAAATGCAAGGACAGCTGGTGCACCAGGATCATGACTTCTTAATACAAAGAGAAATGTAGATCACTAATTATCCAGAAGAATCACAGACACAACAGCTATCACAAATCACCAGGCAATATAGGAACAGCTTCACTACCTCTTTGTTTCATGCATCCCCTCTTTGTAAACCTTCCTCTCCCAAACCTGACAGACCTTGAAAGTCCATCTACTGTGTCTATAATGAACTTCACTTGCTTTCAGTAGGAAATTCTGCAGCTTTAATACCAACTTACTTCCTTAATTTTGATAGACATATTAATAAAACAGAGATATAACCAGGGAATAACCTGCCTTGCAGGGGTTGGTTAGCTGCCCAGGGTCGTGGGCTGTCAGTAAGTTATTGATGTGTATGGACACCATGGAGCTTGTAGGCAGAGATGGAAAGTAAGAGTGAGTTCAGGGAGTTTCAGAACCATACAATATTCTTCTCATTGGCAGTGTGGTTTTATTTCGATAAAGAATTCCACCTGATGAAACAGACTTTTTATCCTGAGTAATTGTTTTGATGATCACTTTTTCCTTGATACAGAACAGAATTTGAAATACTAAAAGCTTCTATGGAATAAACCAAATCATTTAGAAGCAACTGATTTAAACATTCTTACAGTACCCTAAAGTTGTGTGTCTGTTCAGGAATATGAGAAAGGAAACATTTCCATTTTTTCCATGGACATTTTTTGACAGAGAAGGAGATTTTTGCCTATGAAAAATTTTCATCCCCTCTGTGTACACAAAAACTCTGTAATTTTTCCCAGCTTTGCTAATACTTAGGTGCTTCTCCAGCAGTTCCAAGGGTTGGCCCACAATTCAAATAATGAAATTTCTTATTTGGTTACTAAAAATACCACCTCACATGATAAGCAGAAGTTGAAAGCTCCAGCTTTTGCTTTTACTGACTTTAGTTAAATGGCATCAACACCCCAATGCCAATGTTTTGTTTGGTTGGTTTTTTTACATGCCATTTTATTAGAAGTACCCAACAATACAAAACCAAAACAAAAAACCCCAACAAACTTCCGAAGTTTCTACTGAATAAAAATGACCAGAAAGACTGGAAATGTGGTTTTGGGTTCAGTTCTCCAAATTAGGTTTACCTGATGAATGCATAAAACAAATGCTCAGTGCAGTGGTTGGACTATTTCATTCAGTCCTGTTATTTGCACATCCTTTCAGTAAATGGAAGGCTAAATATTCAGGAACCATCCAAAAAAGGCAGCTGGGCAGATGTGCTGTGCCTCTGAATGAACCCATGCGTTATTAGGTATTGTAATTTACAACAAATAAGCTGTAATAATTTTTAGGTAAACCTTTGTTTTCACATTCATGTCACTGAAGAAAGCAGTGAGCTGAAAAACATGTCTACAGAACACAATTTTTTTTTAGTATGTCTCAAAATTAATAACTGTTTCAAGTGATAGTTGTTGTATTGGTAGCAGCGAGTCCAGCCAGTACCACAAGAATAAAAATAGATGCATGAATTAACTCAATGATTCACAAAAATACATGAAGCAATGAGAGGATTAAATCCATCGTGACTTGTTAGATGCAAACTAAAAAAAATATTCCGTAAATTCAGAGCTCACAAATTATTGACTTGACAGATCGTAATAAAATGCTGTCAGGACTATTAAAAACCAAGATCTGCTTGTAACCACCAAACATAAACAAAATATCTATGTCCAAGAAAAAGTGAAAGGAAAAAAACATTTTGCCATTTTAATATGTTCTGTACTTTTTGAATAACAGCTTTGGAAAATTCTGAATTTGTGAAGTCTAGTCTGATGAGATCTTTGACTCAGGTAGTTTTATCACTACTGTGCTGATCATATAAATAAGAACAACACATACTATTTTTCCCTTGTTGGGTGAGTTGTGGCACATAACCAAGCATATAAGGAATTCAACTAGACTATTCTTAGAAGAAGAAAAATCACACATGACATGTTTTGCCATACCTCATTCTAAAAACTGCAGTGGAATGGGTTATGGATCCAGAGACCTATTTTTTAGATTGCTGCAAAGGAACAATCTTTTCTCCTTCAGATCAAAGACAAGCTTTTTTTTTTTTGGATCTCTACGCAGTACAGGAAAATAAACTACTCCCCAGGATTAGACAGCAGTGATTTACTTGACACCTAATACTAACATCAACAATTTGCATTCAGTCACCTCAATATGGTTACAGAACTGATCTGCTAGCCTGAGATATTAGGAATGGAATGAACCAATCAGGTCACCCAATCCTTTGCTTCAGGAGCAGGATAAATTTCCACAAGCACAGGGCAAGCCATCTACAGCTACATGAAATCTAAACTGAAGATCTATCAGTGACCATCATGCCTGTGTAGATTGGTCCCACTGCTGCATCCCCTTCACTATGTGTATAGGAAGCACCTGAAAAATTACACTTTTTTTCCTCCAGTGAATACTATGTCCATACCACATTCTCCCTTTTTGTTCCTTCTCCCCTTTCCCCCCCTGTTCCTTTTACTCATATTAAATTAAGAGCCAAAGAAAATTTACTCACAGAAGGATTAAGACAAGATTGCAGTATTTGACTTCAAGTATACTTCCCACTATTGATCTGAAACTACCAATGACATACAAAGAAACACATACATCTCCAGAAACACATCGATCCAGCCTAGAAGGGTAAATAATGTCTTAAAATGGTGCAATTTCCAGTAACCAACTCGTGAGTTATGAATGATGGAGAAAGGTTTACCATCTTCTGCTGACAAAAGACCTTTCCTCTGGTAATTTGAATACTAAAACTGCACTTCCTTCCACACTGTCATAAAACACTGCACTTCTGATATTGTCATTAAGCTGCATTTCTAATACGGCAGCAGGCTCCTTCTTTCCTAAAACTCCATGACTATTTACTTTGTGGTTTTCTAGGAAAAAAGATATATTTAGAATTAAATGTAACCTATTTGTTTTCCTTTGGAAGATTATAACCAAATTCTGTGCACTGCAGATTGCAGCAGGCAACACCAAAAAAGGATCATATTCATTCTCTAAGTGCCCTACTACCTTACATGTGATTACATAGTAATCACATTTGGTAAATTAACTTGGGTCCAGAAAGAAAATAATGGAAGATATCATGCTACAGTGAACACAGTCTAGGAACACAGACAAGGTGTGTCCAGACCCCTGTTTTAATGTTGGTAATAGGTGAACTGAGGCTAAAGATATAAAGATGCTATTTTCCCCTTTTGAAGCTTCTGCTGCATTGTGTAATTAGAGTGCAGTAAGAGCATGTGAGACAATAAAAGCAAAAGTTTCTGTAAAAATCTTCTATACTTTATCCTACTGGAAGTCAGGCAGAAAGGGGAAGAAGTTCTCTAAGGCAAAGACAGTCGGGACTGATGCAATCTGTGTTTCTGTGTATGAAATATTTGGCAGACACTATGGTAGAGTCAAGGGGAAACCACTGGGTAGAGGTGAGGCACAGCAGGTGCAGGGGCTGTAAAGCCAGGAGAAGGTAATAAAGACTCAGGAAGGGAAATGTGGTAATTGCCTAACTTGGAAGTGACTGTGTAAAACACATTTGGAAAAAAATTCTGCCCAAGTTCTATGATGAAGGGTGTAAGTCTGAATGAACCTGGCACCAATACAGAGCAGGTATTTACTGCAAAATAAGATACATCCAATACATAAATTCCAGATTCTTTTGGAAACCCCCATACCCTCTCTCTTGCATCAAGTCCAAAAACTGGTGAGAACAGTCAGTCATCTCTGGCATTTTCTCTAAATAGACTACTGTTATCACTGGCTTTCCATTGAAAAATTGAGATTTCCCAGTGCTTTCTGATCATTCACAAGCCTGCTCAGAAGAAGGCAGATGCTTGTGCTGTCACTGTCACCTCTGCATAGCTAGTATAGCAAAAGCAGTTCTACTGTTCATAATCTTTTCTTGTTTTTATCTTCTTCTAACTCCCTCAATAGAGTTGGATTTTCCTGACCTTCCTATTTTTTTTCTTTTTGTCTCCCTTTTTTTTCCTTCTAGAGTTAAGGTGCATTCTCAGGAGCATACTGAATGATCCCCAATATCACATCATAAGCCACACACAGAAACATATAACTTTCTACTGCAGAGGCTGAGGGAAGCCTCATAAGGATGCTAATACAGTACCAGAGAGAAAAATAGCAGCTCTCCACGGCAGCTGTGAACCGGGCAAAGTGCCCAGGGGCCCAGTGGTGAGGGGCAGTGAGCACCGGATGGATGGTTTCCATGGAGGAGTGAGCCAGGGAGGCAGGAGAAATGGCTCGTGGGAGGTACCACTGCTGGCTGCTGGAATGAGGAGAAGAAATACCTCCTGCCATGTCACCTGCCACCAGTACCTGTGTCTTCAGGGGGCTCTGTTCAAATCTGCTTACAACTTCAGCTTCCTCAGTCCCACCTCCTCTGGGGGAAGGAAGACCCTAGCTCGGAATACATTGTGCTGTATCAGTTTGGGGGGCTTCAGTGACTTACAGAAACACAAAACACTAGGTTAGCTTTAGATAAATTTTTTAAAAATTTGAGCGAAGCGACACAATCCCAAAGCTGGCTGATCTGTGGCTTTTGCAACACTCAGTTCTACAGAGAGACCCTAAAAATTTCTTCTGCACATCATGAATCCTCATGAAACTGAATATGACTTTACCAGGGTTGCTGCAGCAACTCATGGCCATCACCTACCAAGCAGACAAAAGTGATAGTTGCTGGAGGGACAGCCTGTGGAAAGCAGCATTCAGACAATTACCATTATTTTGTGGGCAAGTAAAAATAAGAAGCTACTATCCTGATTCAGAGTCCTGCATCAACATATAAGTGGCCCACATATTTGCTACACATTAGAATATTATTGGAGTGAAATACTGGAGCCCCACAAGGCTCTCTTGCACAACATAAACCAATGTTTGGCCTTAGGAAAGCAGCACAAACCTGTCTCATGTGACACCTTGCCTCTGCTGTACAACGGATAGGAGACGTATCTATTATATTTCACTCAGGGTAAGGTTACAAGTTCCTTCCAACATTTATAATGCACACCTGAGTTGATCAGATAAAAGGATTTGTAGGTGCAAAACACTTTGCTGCCATTTCTGAAAGTTTTAAGAAGAAAATAGATGGGAAGCCATCTATTAGGGAGGAAGGAATTAAACTATTTCAATAAAAATCTGAGCTAAGTAGCATAATTTTTAAAAGAAAGGAGACTTGGGGTGAAAATATAAGGGTCAGCCAATTGCTTGTTGTCATCTATGTAAACCCAAGTCCTCAGAATAGCTATTTGACACAGACAACAAATAGCAGGGTAGAACCCAAAGACAGGTAAGTATTTTCTAAGGAAAACAAAATTATTATTTTCTTATGGAATATTAACAGCAAATATACCTAGCATAGTTTTTATATAGAATCAGACCTCAACTGCAACAATGGCATTTGATGGAGGACCCTTCAGTTGCCAGGTACAATGCCAAGGTCTTTCCCTTCCCCTTCCCCTTCCCCACATCTGGGAAGGGCATCTGCCTGCCCTCCCAGAACCAGTGTACTTCACAGGTCTGCATAAAACTCACAGGTTCTAAGTTGGCAGGATCCAGGTTAAAAACACAGGTGGTGACTACATCTTACTCCAAATAATCAGCTAGCACTACTGACAGAGAGCAGTACAGCAAGTTTGGACAGGAGCACTTCCAATATTGTTAAAAAATACAACCAATAGAACTGCTCAATAGAAATACCACTATTAGCTGAGATGGAATGCTTTCTGTTGAGGAAGATACCAAGAGGAAAACATGCCAGCAAATTCCCTAATGGCATATTGCTCCTAGAGATCCTGAGTGCTCAGCTGCCACATGGACCCTGGATTTGGGTGCCCTGAGGCATGGTTGACAGCCCTGGGAGGCCAAGGCTGCAGAGAAAACAGCTGCTTAAATTATGCCAGCTTTTCACTGTGTGCACAATAGGGTCCAGTGGCTGCAAAGGAAAAAACATATTTAAGAAGGGTTTTGCAAAGATAAGGAAAGTGATACCTCTAACAGGGGTTGTTCAGGTGACGATTCAAGCCCAAGAAAGCTGGAGAGGGACTTTTTATAAGGGTATGTAGTGACAGGACAAAGGAAAATAGCTTTAAACTGGAAGAGGTTAGACATTAGGTTAGATATTAGGAAGAAATTCTTTAGAGTGAGGGTGCTGAGACACTGGAACAGGTTGCCCAGGGAAGTTGTGGATACCCCATCATTGGCAGTGTTCAAGGCCAGGCTGGATGGGGCTTTGAGCAGCCTGGTCTAGTGGGAGGTGTCCCTGCCCATGCAGAGGGATTGGAATTCAATAATCTTTCAGGTCCCTTCCAACTCAAACCACTCCATGGTTCTACGATTACTTGACCAAGCAAAAAAAGAGCAACACTGCAGCTTCCCATATACATGGAGTCTTCATCTAAGCATAAGTTCACATACTACTTCTATCAGCAAAAAATCCTTAGTTTACATCCATTTTCAGAACTGCTTTCCACTGCCACAGGGTGCCTATCAAAATGAGAAAAAAAAAAAAAAAAAAAGAAAAAACAGGGGGCCAAACTAAACCCCATGTTACTGAGTGGGAAACAACTCGGTTTCCTCAGAATGTAAGCTTCCTCCACAAAACATGATAAAACTTGAGGAGAGAAAAACGGTTCAAAGGACTGAAAAGAAGTATGTATACCTAGTTAGAAACATCTGAGAAGTCCCATTTAAGAGCAGAGTCTACTTAAGAATCTGCTACCTGCCCTGTTCAAGAGTCAGTATATTCTGTGGACAAAAAACCCAATCCAACAGCAGTCAGCAGGGACTGCTGTGAATAAGCCTTTGGCATGCATGTGTAAGTCTAGCAGGCAAGTGGCTTGAATGTGGATTGCTGTTGCAAGAATATATCTACCACAGGCATTACCAATTAATTTGGATTTTTTTTCCCCTCACCTCAATCTTCTTTTCACAAAAATAGTTCAGTAAAAATCTATTTTGAGGTGCTTTTGTTAATATGGGCTAGGTTTTAGGACATTTAAAACATTTATCTAAACAAGTTAGAGATGGCACTTCGAAAAAAAAAAATAAAAAAGATTAAAAATTATCATCAACCTCCTCCTCAAAGCACTTTAAGAGAAGTTTTATTTATTCTTGGATTTTTTGAAGAGTGCATCCCACACATTATTTGTCATTTTACTCTTTTTGGTCAATTTGTCATTGTAATCCTTTTTTTTTTTGCTTGTGCCTCCAGACCCACTTCTTAAAATAAAGGAAGCCATGAACCATTAGTAAAAAGAGGGCATCAGGAATATTTAGTGATTTGAAAACTAGAGCTACTTAACTACTTAATCAGTAACAAACTAACAATAGAACATCAGATACAGGAAGGTCTGGAAAAAAATGTATTAATCCAAATAATCAGTTTCTAATGGGTTTTACATGCCAGTCAGCAGAGAGCTGCCAGTGACAAAACTTTCATGAATATCTTATTATTAATTGTGGCAAATAACCATAGGAAGTGAAATCAAGCAGCAAAATCTGTGTATGGATACAAGAATTCCTATGACAGGAAACATCTCTAGAGTAGTGGGTGATACCCACCAAACATATTCACAATTTAGAAACCTGTGAAGTTAAAATGTCCTCAGCTCCCAACAGAGTTTAGGGAGTCGGGGACACTCAGGTGTTGGTTCAGACAAGGTGAGTATGGGATGGCCACCAAAGAACAATCTGGCAAAAAAGCAGGTGGGGACCCTAGGACTGGGGACCAATCATGCAAACTTCTCACCCCACCACGGAACAACTTCTGCTTACAGCTTCTCTCCCATCTATTTTGGCACCAACTGATGCCCAAATTGGGATCTGGACATCAAGAAGGGAGCACAAATCACTAGCCAAATGCAGCTAGGTGAGGAGGGATAAAAAAACCTCAACAGACAGCTTAAAAATCAACCCTCTGAGCCCAGCAACTAGAGCAGCCTGTGCATTGAAGCAGCACCAGCAGCTGAAACTCTGGCAGGGAGAATTGAGTGGGAGTTGTGCTCGAGCTTGCTGAAGGGTTGTGGGCAGGTGGGAGGAACCGTGCTTTGCTCCAGGAAGGGAAGGCAAGGAGAGGGAACAGGAACCCTATTGTGATGTGCCTATGATGGGGAATATAGAGGATGTAAATTATCATAGTTTTCCTTCCATGGTCTTTATGTCTGATTTAAGAAGCTTGCTGGTGAAGGGTATTACTGGGTCAGACTAATCTCAGGCTCCGTCCATAAAAAAAGTGCATTTTTACTGCTGATGAATATTATTATTACTATTATTATTAGGGCACAGTGCCTCTTGAGGAAGCACATCCTTTCCAGCACCAAGGCAAAGAGAGGGTTGGGATGCAGCAGCTAGAACATCCCCCCGGCCTTTGGATCATTTACATCCGAATGGGGCAGGCAGCAGCAGAGGCAGTGGGTGCCCTCCATACATTTCTTCCCAGAGCTATGACTGTCAGCATTTCTAAGGGAACACCTGATAAACACTCCCCTTTAGTCAGAGATAAAACCTGGGTCAACCTCCTCCTGCTGCAGCTCTTAGCTTGCCCAATCAAACTGCCTCTAGTCACTGCTTCTCCCCAAGTCCCAACCCCCTCCTCCTACTCCAAGGATGTAAGATACAGTAATCACCTGCAGCATCTCTGTCGACTTCAGTCTTCCCAGATCACTGTTTTTATCACAACCTCCTAATAAATAATCCATTCTCTCAACACCTTCCCCCCACCTGGGACAAAAGGGAAGATGTTCCACAGTTCACAAGGATGCTGAAGGCTTGAGGGGCAAAAGGGATGGATGTCAGCTGGAACAACAGGATCGCTGCACATTCCCTGCTGCCATGGAGGCTCTAGCTCAAAGCAACAGAAAAGCTCACAGCCAGTAAGCATTTCTTGTGGGCAGCAAAGTATGCTGGCATTGAAGGTCAAAATCTATCAAAGGACCAAAACACAGCCCTTTAACTATGGGCTCCCACAAGCAGCTCTCCTTCAATGCAGACCAGACTAACATCATTTGTTATTTAAAGCCAGCTGTGTTTGTTGAGCCCTTTTACTTGCCTTGTCCTCCTTTGGCACTGTGTTTCTCCAGAGATACTTTGCTTATTCTCAAGCAAGAGCCAGACTTGAAACATGGCACGCATATAATAATTGTGCCTCCACGATTTTTCTTCTGTTGTTCTTTTCTCCTTCTTTAAGATGAGAAAAGGCAAGCTGCTGTTCTGAGTGATAGTAGCATAAGTAGGTGTGACAGTGATTTGTGCTTTTTTTCCTTGTAAATCACAAGGAAGCCTGTTTTCAAGAACAAAACCCAAGGCTTGACACACACACATGTTGTAGAAGATGAACATGGCTGCAGCACTAACACCTCTGATGCAAATGTGGATGCCCTGCTGGGAAGGCCCTGACCCAGAAAGAGGTTCTCTTTGGTATGCAGAGAACATTTCATTCCCAAGGTCTGCAAAATATCTTATCCTCCAAATGAGCTCAGGAGAGTGTGCTGTGGATTCTGCCTCTTCATTTTACATTTCCTTAGAGGAATAAAACAAGTTTTAGGCTCCACTGGACAGAAAACAGAATGCTGGAGAGGACAGACAGCTTTCTGTTTCAAAGAGTTGATAAACCTGCATATCCAAAGACATCTCTTTCAGGATTACTAAATTCACTCTCTGGAAGGAGCAGATGTTAAATTTCCAGTTTCCAAGCAGAGGGGAAAGCTTTTCCACTCCTGAGATGCCGAAAGATTTGGCCAGCTGAGACCACTTCTTACTTTAGACTTCTGAGTACAATGCAAATGTGTAAGTACAGCTGAGAGACAAATCTGTTCTATGCAAGCACATTTCTCCCCATATCTGTAACTGTGCCCTGTAGCTATGAGAGGCACAAGAGAAATGTCTTTTATGGTATCACTTGTCCTCCACTCATAAATCTCTGATTTTATCCATCCATCCCAACTCCACAACTACTGCAGCAAGAAACTAATTTTGTTTTATGAAGACAGTTGATTAAGCAACATTCCCAATATCTTCACTGAAAAAAATAAAGAATTTTTTTGTTTTCATTTTCACTAGAAAGGACTAAAACCCCCAAATGAACAGAATTGGACATAAAGCCTAAGTCCATCCCAATAGAGGCAAAGATTCATTCTTGGGCTAGCAACAGTTTTCTTAGACAACAGAATATCTGAGCTTTAAGAACCCCTCTTATCTCAAAGTTCCATAGGCCTGGAAACAATGAGGTCAAAAACATTGCAAGAGTGAGATTCCTACCTTTTAAGGGCTGACAGTACTTACCTCAAGTCACATTAAGTCTAAAGGTGTTAAAATGACACCAGTTTCACCATCAGGAATGTTAAGTCATTCTTGTAGCTGTTTTACATCAGTTAGAATTAATCTTTCTTTCCCCATGAGACCTCAGCATTTGGACTAAAGGTTAATCAGGCAGACTGCCTTTTAGTTGCTGAAATGTATTTTTAAACTTCCTAATTCACTGCAGAAATAAGATTTTTATAATACCCGTGCCCTTCATAGAATGGTATTAAGATTTTTATAATCACTCCCAAGGGTGGTTCCTGTAATTAAGTTTTGCCTTCATCCCTCCTGGACAGTGGACCCACTGCAAGCTCTTACAGACCACTCATTTGCTATACTGTCACTGATCTTCTGTAAGGACAACATGTGAACAGTAGAAGATAGAATCACGTAGCATATTTAAGAAAAGAAGAGGTGAAAAGAAAAGTGTAAAGTCAGTTCAGCTAACTTAGGTGCTGATCTGCTTGCTCACCTGTAGCTGTACCACTGCTATGGGGCCTTTTCCTGCACTGCATATAAGAACAAAAGTCAAGACAGTTTTATACCTTGCAGGTCACAGTAATCATTTCACATGAGTCCTTCTCCATGTGATTAGGAAGTTGAAAAAATAGCACACAGAAGAGCAGCTTCCATCCTCATCTGTGCTGGAGCTTCCCTCAACAGCTGAGGCAATCTGCACTCAGCTGTGTTGTGACCATTCTCTGCACATAGTACTGGTGTGCCCATGCTGGTTACCAGGTTGCTACCTTGTTCATTCCCAGACACCATGCACTGCTCTTAAATGCAAGATATTTCCCTCTTGGCTACTTTTGCTCCCATTTACATGAGGTAGCATCAGCAGTGAAATTGGTTCTCTATGCATTCGGGAGACCTCTAAAAGCCTAACTAAAGCCTAGGCTGCTTTCAGCACCATTTAGTTCTGCACAGGAGCAGTTCTTAGATCACTCCCATGGGTCACTCCTTTTCACCTTCTCCTTTGTAATTACCAAGGCTCCCTAATCAGCCTACCAACAGTCATATATCATTGTTTGTGGCTGTCATTTACCCCACCTGGGCCAATTGATAGCAAATCCTCCTCTTTAGAAAAGCTGGTGGCATTACCTTGGGCACACAAGGCAGCTTGGAAATACTATTGCTCCTAGGAAACTCAGAAAAAAAAGTCTCCATCAAGACAGTGGCTGCCAAGCCACCCTGGCTCATTTCAGCAGACAAATTACCTCCTGATTAATTCTGCCCCAGCAAAAGTCTGCAAGAGCTGCCAGGCAGCAGCAACATTTGTTTAATCAGAGCCTCTAGCAATTTAAACACTTTTGGTGGCTGTGATAGATATCACCTTCCTCCTCCTCTCTTGCTCTGTTCCCCAACCATGGTGCCAGAGCCACTCTCCTCCTCTGCAGCACAGTGAAGAATGGAATACAGATGAACAATTCAGAGCCGATAAATCGATCTTGTTTTACTTATTCTTGCTTCCTCCCCAGCTTTCCTCCCACTGCTGTCCCCTGCCACACAAATACACATACATATAAGTACTGCCTTAGCTAGGTCAGCGTGATTTTTTTCTTCTTTTGCCCCACAGTACATAATAAAATAACCTCATCAATATCAAGGCTCCCACCATGACTTCTGCACTCTGGCTGCTACCACATCATCAGAGTTCATTTTGGTCTCTTGTGTATAGAACTCCCACTTGAATGCAAGGGACAGTCATGAGTTTTGAGTATATTCTTGCTTCTTTCTAAATAGATTTTCTTTCTAAAACATGCTGTTCAGATAAGTCTAATTGAGGAAGACTTACTCAGGAAAGAGCTGAATAAAAGTTTTTTTCCCCATATTCTCTGAAATATCTATTTGGTGAGAGATCTGGGGAGCACGAAAACTGGCTAATTTGGTTGCAGCATACCCCCTGAAAGCTGCCACTACACAACTGTCACAGTGAGACTGGTTATGAATTCTGCCTGAGAGCTAAGGAACTATTTTGCTGTTAAAAGAGAAGTACACTTTTGCTTTTCACTGGAAGTTATAAAAAATGTTAGCAAAAAGATGTGTACTTCTCAATCCTCCCAATAACAGAAAGAACCCGGGTTTGAGCAGTGAGGTTCACAGTGAACACAGAGATTGGAAAGCAATGGCTTTTTCTTGGAGCAAGGAAGATGAGACTGATGAGAATTCATACCTTACTAAATAGATGTTCACAGCCAATGGTGGGAACAGAGATCTTTCTTTCTGTCAATACAGAAAAAGCCCATCCTATGGGCTTTTATAACCTTCATCTGCCTCCTTGCTATGCCCCTGTTTATTTTTTAAAAATGTATTAAATTGCTATTATCTTTCACACAAATGTCATTTAAATGAAAATGAGGTATTTTTTCAGACATGTCCAGAGCATTCTAGTTGAAAAAAGGATTTACCATTAAAAAGGATTTTACCATGAAGCCATTTTTTACTGTGAGAAAGCTGTTAGAGTTCCTCAGGAAGGAAAGAAATGCACGGATCAGTTCTTTCTGTCCAATTTCAAATGTGTCAGAGCAGAGAATTTAATGATGCTATTTCAGGCATAACATGTTGTATTATTTTTGGTAGTTCCCAGCAGTTTGGTAAAACGGGAAATACAAACCACCACTATCAAAGGTTCTGTTACATTTTCTGTAACCACATGGATTTTGCCCAGTATTTATCATCTCAGGTGTTTGGTAGACAAGCTTATTTTGTTGCAGACACCAAAAATATCTGCAATAGCAAAACAGTACTTAAGTACTCAGCAGTACTCAAGTAGGAGATAATCTGAACTTGGGAAATAGGGCTTTGAAAATGTGACAGGGAACTCTGAAATCTGTACATTTATCATTGTAAAAGTTGTATTAATAAACATATTGGGGGGCACTGGTAGGAGTACTTAGCTGTAGTTGATTCCCTTGCTTTCATGCTCTGAAATTTCTCCTGAACAGAGAGCAGAAGCTTGCAGACTTGCTCCAAATCTGATGCTCACTAGCAATTATACACATTATATACAAACCAGAATTGTTCAGTCTTCTCACCCATGCCCACATAAATAGAAGTAAAAAGTAAAGGAAAATCACATTAGTAAGCAAGTACCCACAGCACAGACAGATATTCACTGGATAAGATGGGACAATGTTTAAAAACGTTTTAGAGTAGGACTGCCCTCACAAGTAACATTTTTTGCTGCAACTGCCGTAACTCATCTTGCACAACTCTTTTGGACTAAATCAGCTTAGCTCTATTGAGTACAATTAAAAGCTTTCATTTATTCCAATAAAAAATTATACACGTAATATTTTATAGAGGTTTTGTCACATGAACAATAACGCTGAGGGAGAACTCTACAGAATAGGCCTCTCAACTATGTTTTATCTTTATGCTTTTAATAGGAATGCCACGTCAAATACAGCTTCTTTTTTTTGTCCTTTTTCTGAACCGAGATTGTTCCCAACAGACAAATGAGGTGAGCATCTCCTTTTGCAGCTATTAGTTTCCAGCCATAGTCAATATTGCAAAGTGCTGTGGCCAAAGAACATGCATCCATCTCTTTTACAGGGCAGTATCCAGATTTTGCTCTCTAGGTTGAGAAAAACAGACTGCAAGGTCTGCTAAGCCTTTTCTACTTAATTTTTTTTTTTTTTGTAATGCATTATAACAGCTGCAGTAACCCCACTTCACTTTCTTCAGTCTTAGTAATTTTTCGTAATTTGACATGCAAGAATGAGAGCCTTTCAGTTCAGATGGGACCATCAGATCAACTATTCTGAATTGCTCTTCAGCAAAGGTCACCGTATTCTGTAGAGTTTATATGTGCACTGAGTTCAGTAAGTTCAGATCTCTAAACCTTCTCAGCCTACCATATGACTAAGAATGGCAGGCACCAAGAGTAAGGGATTCCATCTCTCAGGGTGACTAACTTACCAGTCTTTGTATCTACATTCATTTGATTTTAGAAATAACACTTAACAACCTGTAACTGGCTTTTAGCAACACTATTCAACAGAAGAAAATTGGCAAAAATGCATGAAAATTGGGGAAATTACAACAAAATAGAACAAACTTCACATTCTTGCAAAAGCACCAGGAAGAGTTCTAATGCTCCTCACCAAAATTCCCTCTTTCTCATTTTCCTGGCATCCATTTCTCATCCACGTGCATCTACATATGTACTCATCTATCCTCCATTAGACATGGTCAAGAAAACACCGATTATATCTTAGAGTTGGCTCCATACCCTAAGTTGTACATGAGGCAATTTCACAAGAATTCCCTTTTCCCTAGTCACAACTGCCTGCAAGAAGAACAGAGTTTATCTTCTGTGAGAAAAGGTGCATCATTTTGTGGCTACATAACTGCAATAGGCCTTATTTATATTATCACCTTCCTTACCACGTGTGCAATAGTGTAACTAACCTGAAATCATCTTGAAGTGATTATTGTGAAGAGGTTTTCTTTAAAAAGGACAACTAATGTCAGGCTACTGTACTGTTGGCTACTGAAACCCATTAATTTTTATTCTGAATGTAAGAAACATGTCCAGATAAAGATATTTGCCTACAGTACAAATTACAGAAAGGAATTAATGCATACCTAGACACATGCACATACAACATACTAGTTATCATACCCAATTTAGATGCTTCCAAGTCTTAGCCATAGGTGGGAGTGCATTCATGCTGAAAGCATGGTATTGCTGTGGGAACATATTCGAGATACAGATGCTGCCTTAAGCAGCCTTTCTTCCCACACAAATCCTTCTTTGCCAACACTTGGATCAATCTGCATGGATATAAAGTGATGAGATAGAGTAATGCAGGCTCACACATACTCTTCTGTTTGCTCCAAGCCTGCCCTGCGATGTCCTTCTACCTAGCCCTTCCCACTAAAGTGGCAAGGTATGTTTGTTCAGATTAGCTCACTGCAGGGGTTTGGGAGTGTTGTAAAATGAAGTTCAAAATCCTAAACTGAGGTAGCTGCAATTTTTCTCCAGGGGTCTGCATATGTACTAAGTGGTGGTTTGAATCAAGTCAGAGAATGTTAGTAATGTGACTGGCAGAGGACACTTGGAATTGTATATGGGAGAATGTAGGTCCTGATCTTGATGGCATAGTGATGTGCTTGAATGGTGATGCTGTGTTCCAACAGAGCTTGAGTTAATGCCAACTTCCTTCCCTGACAGCTAACAAGAAAACAAAGCAACAAAGGCTCTTGCCAACTCCTAGCTATGATTTGTCAAATCATGAATGCCCAGAAACAAAAAAGTTGTGTACATATTTGAATTCCCTAATGTAGGTATGAAATCCAACCTGCCACACTAAAATATTCTATCGCTGCATCTGCCCTATGTACAACTATGTACTACTCTAGTTGTCTGTTTTTTCCTCTTAGTGTTTTTGCAAGGGAATTATTACTCTTAGATACCAAATCTAATATAATCTCATCTTTTCTTCCTCGTTTGAGTTTTCTAAGACTGTTTCTGGAGCTAATAGAATCAAAAAAAGAATCACAAAATCGTAGAATTACCTTGGTTGGAAACACCTTCAAGATCCTAGAATCCAACCATTAACTTAATGTTCAAAAGTCCTTACACTATATCCCTAAGCACTGTATTTCTATGACTCCTAAATACCTCCAGGGATGTTAATATTATCTTGCTTGCAAGTTTACCAACAAGCATTGGCAGGCTGTACATCCATTAGGGATGGACACAGAGGAGTGATCTCCAGGGCAAGTGGCCCTCAGCCCCCCTGACTCTTCTCTTCCCACCACAATAGGGTACCTTTAAGGACACAGGCCCACTAAGTGACCAGATATGACCAGGAAAGCCATGTATGGTTATTTGCTATGACATCATAATGGACTCTCAAGCTATGTCATCACTCAAAACCTATAAATGCCAGGCCCAGAAGCTGGCCCACATTCACTGAGCTTTGGGGCACTAGAACTCCAGAACACTCAGAGGACAGGATCCAAAGCCAAGCGAAGGGTTGTCCACCATAGGCAACCAAATAAGCACTTGAAGGACGTGCAGAGAAAGAGGTGGTGTGAGAGGAGAGGCAGCATGAGCCTCACGGCCATTGCTCAGGTGGCTGATGGTGTGGAGCCGATGGAGGTGGACCCACCTCAAGACAAGGAAGAGCCCATGGAGGTGGACCCACCTCAGGAGCAGCAGGAGCCCAGGAAGGTCAGTCCACCTCATGACAAGGAAGAGCCCATGGAGATGGACACATCTCAGGAGCAGGATTCACCTCCAGGATGGCTCCCCTTGCAGCACCACTTTGTGATAGGGCTTCCCTCCACATGACCATTGAGGTGGCACCGTAGGCACGCCAGGCCAGTCTAAAAGTGTTGACTCCATCACCACACCTGACATGTTCCAGAACACCCTTTCTCTGCACCTGGCCGGCCTGCAGGTTCACATTTTCCATCTCCCCAACATCAACAATTCATTTACCGATGGCCGCAGCTCCTGTCAGCTCTTCCTTCCCATCTGCCACACTTGGCCCTGTCTCCAGCCCTTCTGAAGGGTGGCCATCTTCCCTCCGAGCCCTTGGAAACAGGGAGAAGACAGCATGGCTTCTTCCAGGCTGCTCTGCTGGGAGAAGGCCCTCAGAGGGAGAGGCCCTCAGAGAACAAGATCCCTGGGGCCTGGACGTGGGCTTTGTTTGGCCTAAAGACCAGAACGCTGCCTGAAGGGAGGTTGGAGAGGAAGGCAGATGCTGCCTGGCTGCAGTGCAGGAGGAATGGCACCAGATGAAGAGGAGACACCAGCAGACAGCCACTCCTCCGCAGTAGCAGAAGACCACAGCTCTGCCAGGGAGAAGCACTGGCCTTCAGGATTATGGCCCCTCCTCACTGCTTTGTTTGTTCTTATTATTATTGGGACACAACATATTTTTAAAACCACAATAAACCAAGAAAATGACAGTGAAAATCCTTTCCCTCCCTCTTATTTGCTACGCTGGCAACTGCATCTGGACTCCGCTGGCCGCTCCTGCTCTCCCAGCCCAGCAAAGACACAGGGCCCAGCCTCAGCCCTTTGGGATGGTGAGGGACTGGGGCACATGAAGGCAATCTGAGGGAACTGCCTCTGCTCCAGAGGATGCTGAGACCTTGGAACAGGTGATGAACAGAGGCTGTGGATGCCCCAACCCTTAAAGTGTTCCCTGCCAGGTTGGCAGACATGTTGAGCAACCTCAGCTGGTAAAAGATGGCCCTGCCCATGGCAGGGGATGGACTAGGTGATCTCAAAAGGCACAGAGGAAGAGGCAGCACCAGAGGAGAGGTACCATGAGCTCCAAGGCCATTGCTCAGGTGGCTGATGGTGTGGAGCCACCTCAAGATGAGGAAGAGTTAATGGACGTGGAACCACCTCAAGAGAAGCAGATACTCTTAAGTACCTCCAGGGATGGTGATTCCACCACTGCCCTGTGCCACAAGTTCCAATGCCTGATAAACCGTTCAGTGAAGAAATTCTTCCTAATATCCAATCTAAACCTCTCCTAGGACAACTTGAGCCCATTACCTCTTACTCTATCACTTGTAACTTCATTGAATAGACCAATGCCCACCTCTTTACAACCTCTCTTAAGGTAGTAGTAGCAAGCAATGAGGTCTGCCTCAGCCTCCCTGAGAATGCCATGCTATACTGCCAAATAATTCACTCCATGACATTTCAAGCCATGCGTTGTATCTATCATCTCAAAAATCTATTCCACAAGCTTCCCAGGAAGATGGATGCACAATGTCTCTTCAAATGGCACCACAATCCTGTTTCTGCTATCTAGACTGAACACGTGAGAATGAAAGGACCTTCCCACCATCATCTTGTTATTTATGCAACGGTATGTTATGACATATGCTGATCACCATGTAAGCAAGCAAGATATGTCCACACTGCAAAGACCTGTAGTTTACATAGGGAAAATTATAAAGTAGAACATGTTTATGAGGAAAGAGCACTCACAAGACTGTACATCAGCTCCACACAAACTAGACTGGACTGCCCCAGAGACACAGTCCTTGCTCCAGACCTCTTGACTATTCTGCCTTTTCTTCTACACCTGGAATATTCTAGAAGCTGCTGTTTCTCATAGTGCAAATGAAACCCAGCAAATGTTCAACCATTTAGAAGACTGGGTTTTGTGGAGTCCTGCCAATTCTGACCACAGACTCATCAAAATACTAAAGCAAAATATTAATATTAAACTTTAAACAAGGTTTCAGTTTATGAGAATACCACCTACCAGAAGAGGATGCGTTTGGAGAAACAGGAGGAGTTGAGAAGACCCTTCGAACCACTGTTCTTGCCCACACTCAATGTAGCACATGCTGCCACCCATCACTCACTAGAGTACAGCTTTACCTTCAGTAAATCACCTCTCAAGGTCAACAAGTAGCCTTTCAAATAATCAACTTCTCAAATTGCTATGAAGGATTCAAAATCAGTACGGAGGGAAGATGAGATTCAGAGAAATCTTTCTTATTTAACTATCTTCTTGAAGAATTCTTGCTTACTAAGCTTGCATTAATTTAATTTTCACTAGAGAATATATCTACTGCCACACTCCAGAAATCAACTGAGCACCACTGTGTTTCTTGCTACTCTTGAAAAGAGTTTGTGGATTGAGCTTACAACTGACATGGATTGCATACTGTGGCTTTCTATTGTGCTCCCAGCTCTAGGATTCCTGGAAATAATTGACTCCTTTTCAGGCAGCACAAATGGAAAGCACATGCTGGTCCTGTAGCTAACAGCTGTGTTTCTTTCTTAGTCACTAGGGCACAAGTGGCTTGAAAACTTTTACCTTTTTTACAAACAATTTATCTCTTGATCAAAGTTCTTTAGACAGCCTGATACCCAATCTAGTTTTCTTCTGGCATATGAAGGAGATTAGCAAACACTCCTCCTTTGCCAGATTGAGGAGTTCTGCCCTTCAACACTTTGGTCTCTGAGCCACACTTAAAGGCTCCATGTAGTTCCCCACCACTGCATGGCTTGTACTTAAACATATGAAAACATTTGTAAGCTGTTTCCTTACAAAAAATAGATCAACAGACCTTTGGAGGAAGTAAACCTTTGTCCCTAAAAGTACTATCATTGCAATTCATTCTATTACTACATGAATTATAATCAAGATCAGCCTGCTGGGAAATGGATTTTTCACATCCAGGTTACTTGAGATGCTGCTCCACCTTCCATATTGGTAAAAGACCTTCTGCTTCCTTTTTCTCCTCCCAATAAATGCTGACAATATCTGAAATGAGAGCAGAGGGCAGATCTGGATCCTGGTGGCATAAAGAGCTGTCACAGAATGGAGGGAACATGTAACCTGAAACAAGCAACTAGCATCTGTAACGAACGAAAGGGCAAATTTTGCAGTCAAATTCATGCAGCCATTCTGGTTTTAGTGAGACTATCCAGATAATTGAGGGAGTTTATTTGAATGGATTTGTGCCCAAATGCTTTTGGCACGTAAGCAGCCTGTGAGGAGAGTAACTGGGAGGATATAAACAAAACCAGGAGAAAACAACATTTCAGC
The DNA here is from genome assembly GCF_036169615.1 of Heliangelus exortis. Lineage (NCBI taxonomy): Eukaryota > Metazoa > Chordata > Aves > Apodiformes > Trochilidae > Heliangelus > Heliangelus exortis. The sequence goes on along the minus strand of NC_092423.1, from coordinate 48,703,937 downwards.
TAAATATTAGAAAACTAATGTCAGGCTGTCAAATCACCTTCCAACATATATGGGAGAAAAAGCATAGGTTACTTAAAAATTAGGTGGACAAATTACATTGTAAGTTGCATGCTCACTGAGGACTGGACAACCTGACCTAAGAAGTCTTTTGTCATCCACAGTGCACATAATTCTATCCTGATTAGAGATGTAAAACATATTAAGCTTAAGTAAAAATGTAATCCATTATATTCCACTTTGGGTGCATCACTTATTTAACGGGATGTCTCCTAGGAAAGCAATTTAGCAGAGCAGCCAATAACATCATCTGCTGTTTAACTGGGACAGAATTAGCATAAATTCAACTTAATGGGGACACATTTAGCTAAGACCAAGTCACTGCACTACATCACAGTAAAATTCTACAATCTTAAAGTTTTAAAACCACTAAATGGGACTATAGGAAAAGTTGGAGAGCTGGGCAGGGAAAAATTTAATGAATTACAACAAAGCCAAGCGTAGAGTCTTGCATCTGGGTAGGAACAACCCCAAGTACTAGTACAGGTTGGGGACTGAGTTCTTGAAGATCAGTGAGGGGGAAAGGACCTGGTGGTGTTAGTGGATGGAAAGATGACCATAAGCCAACAATGTGCCCTTGTGGCCAAGAAGGCCAATGGCATCCTGGGGTGCATTAGAAGGGGGGTGGCTATTAGGTCGAGTGAGGCCACATCTGGAATATTGTGTCCAGTTCTGGGACCCTCAGTTCAAGAAGGACAGGGAACTGCTTGGAAGAGTCCAGTGCAAAGCATCCAAGATGATGAAGGGAGTGGAACATCTCCCTTATGAAGAAAGGCTGAGGGAGCTGGGTCTGTCCAGCTTGGAGGAGAATGAGGGGTGACCTCATTAATGCTTATAAATATGTAAAGGGAGCGAGCCAGGAGGATGGTTCAAGGCTCTTCTCAAAGATAGGACAAGAGGCAATGAATATAAACTTGAGCATAGGAGGTTCCACATAAATACGAGGAGAAATTTTTTTACTGTGAGGGTGACAGAGCACAGGAACAGGCTGCCCAGGGAGGTTGTGGTACTTCCTTCCCTGGAGACATTCAAAACCCACCTGGACATGTTCCTACATGACCTCCTGTAGGTGACCCTGCTCTGGCAGGGGGATTGGACTCGATGATCTTTCAAGGTCCCTTCCAAGCCCCAACTTTCTATTATGCTGTGATTCTGAGTTTAATATTGAATCAGCCTGTTCTTGTCCTCCAGAGTAATCATAAGAGCAGCAGTTATAGTGCCCCAGAGATGATCATGTTGATGTTAATGCCTGGGGACTAGGTGTGCTAAAGACAGCATAAACTGTCTTTAAAGTGTCATAAACTGACATGTTGCCAAGCATACATGTCTCCAAAGACAAACATAACAAACGTAATTCATCTTTTCTCCTGCACAGTTCAGAAGATACTACCAAAAGGGGTTAAGTTTCAAGAGTCTGTAGGACTACCTCATATCTGTCTGTGACTTCCAGCTGACACCATGATAGGACAGGGAGCACATGCAGAATCCATCACACCTGCCAGGTTTGTGCAGATGCTGTGGATTTCCTGTGGAGCTAGACATGAACAGAGCACACCAAAGTTTAGGCAGCTTGTTAGCTCTGAAAATGACTCCAATAGTACTTGGGTGGTCCAGAGAAGATACACATTCTTTGCAATAACAGTGGCTTCCACAGAAGCCTACCTGCCCTTTTAAAACCCAGAACCAAAGCAGAGCATGGTCACATGATACACAACTACAAATTTCCTCATCTTATGTAAGTGTAATATAAAAACACTTACTTGAAAGAAACCCTGAAAAAAAGCATCCGATTACACATGGAAGTAACGCTGCAAAAATACAAATATCTTCGTAACAATCTTGGGATCATATCCCAAGAATTGTCTTATTCTGGGATTTCTTATCCACCAGATACTATAACATTGCAAGAATCTCCTTGCTCTGTGGGACTGAAAAGAAATTTCATTGTCTGCCTTGGTTACCCATAGCCAGCATGGTTGGCTACCACATTCCTGAAGAAGAAGTGGTATAGTGAGTAGGTTAAGTAAGTGAGGGGGAAAGTATACAGATATAAAGGGGATCTGTAGCAGTGATCTGATACCCTCCCACATGAGATGAGAATTTTTAGTATCAGTGCATACCATTTAAAAGTTCACAGTAGGAACTGGAACCATTTAACTGAACAAGCATAAAATCACAGAAACTAAATAATTTATTTGGCACAAGTGTATAAAGGCTCTATCCCAACCCAGTTTTTACTGGTTGTAATGAGCTTTTGTTAAGTACTGCACTCTATATTCAACTGTTTCTTTCCATGCATGAAAATTATGATGACTCAGAGCACATACAAACCCACAGAGGCAACAGATGTCAAGTGCCAAAGACCCTGCTCCCCATTTTAGAAATATATCTTAAAAATATGGCTCATATTTTAAAAATATTCTCACATATCTTAACAATATAGGCTCATATATCTTAAAAATATGCTCTGCAGAGATGCAGAGCATCTATCAGGCCACCTTTAGGTCACCTTAGTTCCATCAAATAGTTCTAATTCAAATGCCTGAGTTCACATATCTGTGTGAAATGAGTGACTATTTACACCCCCTGCCATGAAAACCCTGAACACCTTTTTTACTCATCCCTCAAAAAAATCACATATACCAGTAAATAGGAAGTTAGTCACTCCAGAGAGGAACATGAGGAACCATACCGTGAAGTGTATGGGAAATAAACCAACATGTTTCCAGCTGTTTCTATTATAAACCTGTTTCCACTATGGGATTATCAGTATCTCGGGAAAAAGTATTTTAAATAGGTGAAGCAGTACCAGAAACAATACATAGAATTATTATTTGAAATCAAATAATTTTACCTGCCTACTGGCTTTATCCATTACTCTGAATAAAACTACAAATCTGTACTTTTTCTTTAAAAAATGTTGCATAGAGTTACCTCCACCCAGGCATCCCTAGGCTTCAGGCAGTTGCAGACAACACAGAAATAAGCTATGTCTTTCTGAAAATCCCACACCACTTTGCTTTAGGATTGCAGCCATGCCAAATTCAATCAAGAAAATTAACACAGAATACCTATTTCTCCATTTCCAATTATTTCTCCAAAGAGTAGCAGTGTGAAGGAAACAAACACAGGGTGGGAGTCCGTGAAGAGGACCATCTCTACTTTCCACCCTTATGAGGTCTGCTGGCTGCAGTAGGAGGAAATTAGTATTAAAGTTGGGCACCATTCACCTGGCTTTTCAAAGAAGCTGATAGGCAAGAATCAACTGAATTGTCCCAGCTGCTGATTTAAAACTTCATCCATCTGAAATCTTGGTCCTGGTAGTTAAAGCCCTCTAGAAACTAGGACTCAGTTTCTGAAAGACCAACCTGAAAGACCTCCTCCCATGCCTCAGAATGAGTATGATCAAGAGTTAAAGTGAAGCCATAGAACTCCGTGCTGATTGCAGTCATCCTTCCTACAGAGGTTATAGAACACAGCAGGTTTTTCAGGATGTCCTAAGATCCCCTGTATTGGCACCTCAATGCCTTGAAAAGGCTGTACTAGAAAGAAAAAGGGGGGAAAAAAAGAGGAAAGAAATGCCTGGTCACCTGTTAACCTTTCCATGCTGCAGCACAGCAAAAAGTCTTTGTGACTTATGTATGGCTATATAATTTACCATTCAACCAGCTTTGCAAACACTGTATTTAGAACTGAAAGAAGGAATTTAAGCAGCACATTTTCCTGTGAACAAAGGGATAAGATTTTTCTGACACCTGGGTCATAACTTATGTGGGTTTCCAGTTATGCTAAAATTCCTACCAGCTTCCTCTCACATAAAATTTTTCAGTAAATAACCTTTCCTGAGGCCCCATATGGTCATCCAAATATGTATTTCCCATGTCTTTTCTAATATTTTCAGTCTTCAACTGAAGCCCTTCAAGGTATTTTCTTCTTGTAGAATAAAAGCCTCATGAAAAGCTTTCAAATACTGCACATATGACCTAGGATTAGAAATAAGTAGAGCTGCTCACCATACGTATCAGACCCATGACATGCAAATTTAAACAAACCTAAACTTCAGCAGACAAACAACTGCACACCAGTCTGTGTGAAACACTCACTGGGTCATTCAGATGGTTATTTTATACTGGAGAGTGTTGCCCTCTGGACTTCACAGAGCAAAAAGAATGCTATTAAAATTCAGAGGAAAGCTAGGTTTGTTTTTGCCAGCTTATGAATTTGTCAAGAAGTGACCTTTTAGCTCAGTTTCCCAGAGGTGTGAACATTTTTTCATACTGTTGATATATGTGCCAATTTAGAGTAAGTTATACAGAGTAGCTGTTTCTAGAAATATTAGAACCTGAGATCTTGGCGTGGACAGCAGCTGGAAAAGAGATTGCTGAAGGACATAGGGGCAACTCTATTTCCTTCTCTAGAAAGGTTCTCTCTTTAAGTTTTTATTTTTTAATTTTGTATTACTATTGACATCAGACTTTAAAAGAAATAAAAGTATCATATTAATTTTAATGCCAAATAACTTCAGTAATTTTGTTCTTCCATGTTGTTCTTGAAGTGCCTATATCCACTTTGTAGCAAGCTACATCAAAACATTCAGAAGTAACTAATTTATTTCAGTCAGGTAAATTTTCTCAGGTCTGTTTTCCTCATCAGTAGTTTGCAAGGGGGAAACTGTTTTGACAGCAATAATAGTGAGGCAAAATATGCTTCTGAGTCTTACAGGCTTAAATGGCCCTGTTGAAGAGTAAAGACCATTACTATTAAGAGAGGTTACATACATGCACTTTTCTCAGCAGCACTGCCAGAGAAAGTCAATCATGAATGAGTGGAAATACCTGTTCTCACATGCATTTCTTTGAGGTCAGTGTCTTCAGAACAGTAATAGGTGGGAGACTCATGTCAAGCCCGGAGACTTCGCTTGACATTCTAGAGCATCCAGAGAAAGTCATTGTCAGAGGATGATTTGTTAATTCAGCTCAGATTTTATAAAACCTCCTTTAAAAAGAGATACATACTGTTGTAGGACGCAACTTCTAGCTGCATAATCTTGTCCATGAGCATCTATTACATAAAAACCTCAAAAGACTTAAAAGCAGGCTCCAGATTTGCCTTTTATGTACTTTCTAAATAGCTTTATCTACCAGATATTGTGCCTAAATATTGTTTTCACTGTTTTTTTTTTTTTTTATTTTCAATTTTATTAGGATTCAACTGAAGATTTGTATCTCAGTATGTCCCATATGTAAAAAAAGGAGACCAAAAAATAAACCAAAAAGAGGTCAACCCACACCAATGTTTTTGTCATGCATTATCCACATATAGGGCAAGAGCTCATTACATCCAAGAAATGTAGGTCAAAGACTCATCACTACACATGCTAACAAAATAAACCATAAAGATGTTCCATAGTGGGAGGTGTCCCTGCCAGTGTGAGGGAGGTTGGAACTAGGTGATCTGTAAAGTCCTTTCTAAACCAAACCATTCCACAATGTACACAATTTAATCATCTTTCTTTCATAAATGTAAATAAGGGACAAGAGTCAGTTTGGGATTTAAATCTGCATATCTAAGTAACTTATTATGCAGCATTCTGGAAGCACGGTGTAACTTCAGGGAAGGAATGAAATGTTAACTAAGGAACTCAGCACGTTGATGTTAAGGTCAAGGTATTTGTATAACTTTCTCCTTGCTGATCTTATGTAGGAGACTGCACTCTGCAAAACATTGTGGTGAAGAAATGTGCAGCCCAACAAAAAGAGAGCTTTTTCCAAACACTACAAGTAATGAACATATAGTAAATATTATCTGCATATTGACAGGAACACATGAAAAATGTTTCTATAATTAAATTTAAAAGAGGCACTGGAACATGCTTCTTTATCCTCTTATTCTCATTTGTGGTTGAGCAAAAGTAAAAATAGACATTTTTCAGCTCCAACCAGGCGAAAGCTCATCCCTTGGTTCTGCTATTACAGTGCCCATGGCAACATATTTACTGATACACAGGCAGATTAGTGATTAACCTAGGGAAACATTAGCTGACTGTAATGCATCACATGGTTTGGCAGAGAGATATGAAAACCAATAGTGCTAAGACACTACTACAGAGGATGTACAGGTCTGTTGCTAATATATATATATGTACACAACTGCATATACTTGCAGACTCAGTACACACTAGAATTTCAAAGACCATTCATGCAATATGCTTGCTTGTGTTACCAGTGGATAATACTTAGAATAACAGAATTGTTTTGATTGCAAAAGACCTTTCAGATCATCAACTCTAGCCGTTAATCTAGCAAACTGACAAGTCCACCACTAAACCAGGTTCCTATTTGTATTTTTTAATGCACAATTTAGACATTCCTTTTGATTGTGAGAGTTAAAATTATTCACAATGAAAACTATCCAATTTTTTCTTTTTTAGTTATTCAGATCTCACATTCATAAACTAGGAGCAACTTTTGTGACTTAAAAAAGGAAAATAATGTTGAAAGAAAAAATTACATTGATTTAAAATCTAATAACTGCTCCATACTAGCACAGGCACATATATTGTGGACAGATTTTTAAGACTCTTTAGATGAATACATCCAATGTAGAGGATCGCTTTCTACTTTTTAATTTTATTTAATGCTCTTGCCCTACATTTCCAAGGCTCTTATCAACCTTGCTGTTATCATTCCAAATGACCTCTGATACAGCTATTATGGTAACAGTGCATTCAACACTGCTGGCTCTCTACTGCTGAATAACATCTATTAGAAAACACAAACACATCTCCTAAGGAAAAAAAAAAAGTGTCAGAGAAGTCTGCAATTACCCATGAATATCTTGAGACAGGCAGGTGGCCAACCCATATAAACAGTTGCCATCACCAACCAAGATTTATCAGAATTAATACCAGCTGAAGTTGTTACTGTCTGCTGGAAATACTTTGATGTTGCTTTCTTTGAACACATAACTCTTCCCTCAGGTCAGGTTTGAGATAAAAGACTGCAATAACTGTACAATGAAAATGTTGTCAACTGTACTTCAAATGAGAGAGCAAGGAAATGGCAGCTCATAGGACACTAAACCTCTAAGTAGTACAAGGCAGTGGCAACCAACATCACATTGTATTATACTCTTACAGGATGCCCTTTTGCTCCCTCCCCCTCCTCTGGGCAGACACAAATTGGTATTTTATTCCTGTGTTGAATCTGTGACATAAGAAATGAGGTTTCAAAATAGACAGTGGACTCTGATTTCGGGGACAGTTTAAGTATTTATCTTAAATATATACATTTATATAAAATAACAAAACACTTGAAGTTTGGCATGGATACCTTTAGTATACCATGTTCAGACAAGTTTGTAGTTTGCATACATCACCACGTGCATCTAACTCCAACAGATGAAGAAGGCAGCTTCTAAACTCACAAAGCTCTGGTGGAGAAGCTGACAGGGATGGTAGCAGGACACTGGTATCTTAGTATCAATATGAACCATGTGGGGCTTGTTATAGCCACAGTGGGCAACAGCACCATACACGCAGAGCAACCTTGCCGACCTGTCCTTCTGTTTGTGAATTTATTGACCTACGACTCAGAAGCCAAGATTCTTTCTTGCCATTGTTTCAGCACATCAAGGCAGAATTTCAGTATGGCTTCTATAAGATGTACACAGGATTCCTTACTTAATACTTTAAAATGATTTTTAAAGAATGAGGGCAATATACATGCAGCTTTCCAGAAAAGGGGAGCATCCAACACCTTCAGCCCTGTAACATTCTGTAAGTCTTGTCTTTACAAGTTCTTATGCCCTGCCACTTGTGAATTATCTAATTTATATAGTAATCAATTTGAATAATAGTTTAATGCAAATTATATATATATATATATGAAAAAAATCTACATGCATGGTATTTGCATGGTCCTCTCCATACCCCTGCTTTGTCATGTTCTTTTTCCACAAAAGATTCTTGGTCCATCTTGGGAAAAATCCTTTCTCATTTGGCCACTCATTTTTTTTCCAAAATTCAGACAGAATCACATTAAATTTGAATTTTATGTAAGCACATAACTCTTGATTTATAGTCTTCACTGACCAAATTGCCTTTTCCTGTAATAATTTAAAACTCAGACAGAAATAGGATAAATGAACCAATCCAGGCCTCTGTCCAGGTAAGCACTTAAAGATGCCATTAACTGCACACACCAGGAAGAACTCTGCTGAAAAACCCTGGACAGCCCTCTTGCAGGCTTCACAGCAAGTTTAGGAGGAGAACAGCTCAAACTACCTACAATTGAAGTCCACAAAATTAATAAATAAATAACCCCCAACCTATCCATCTATTTCAACTAGGCCAAATCTTGACTTTTTAATTTTTTGCCACTTTAGTTATGAAAGCTAAATGTAAAAAAATAAACAAAAAACCACAACCCAAACCAAACAAATAAAGCAAAGCCAAAAGTCACCACACATGACAAAATTACAACAGAAATCTTCACCCAGTAATTCTGGGCAGACCTCTGGTGCAGATGTAGCTGTAATGACAGAGGAACTTTTATTGCCTGGGTTAATTGTGCAACCACACAAAAATTACACATAAAACCAGCAGAGAAATGCCTTCAAATGCTGTGTCTGTCCCAGGAGATACACAGTTCTGCTACTTGGAGCAAGCCTGCATCGTAGGCAAACATTTTAAGGAACTGAGATTATGAACTCTGCCTAAGATGTTAATTTAAAGAGCAGTTTCATATATTATACCTGTAAATCAACATTTTTGTTAATGAGACATTGGTTGCACTATCTGACTCAACTGTCTGAAAATCATAATCCTGAGATTTAGACTAGCCTCAAATGGATCATATAAACCAAAAACTTAACCATGAAAATTTTAAGCATTTGCCTATTTGGCTGGCATTTATCGGTAAATCCTCAAGCTGCTAGGGATTTTTGGCAGAACCTCCATTTGACTGTAAGATCTCCCCCAAAACTGCACCAGATTCCACTCCTCAGCTCTAACCTCTGCCTGTTACTCCCCATGATGTACAAAATCTTTCATTGTTTCCTCATAAGCTTTCCCTGCCCTTCGAGCCCTCCCTAGTCTCCTAGACCTCTACAGACCACACCTGTGAGCTGTATTAAGTTACCTGATACAGACTGAACAAGAGAGGTAGTTGCTTTTGGTGTATGGAATACATTCATTCAGCATTCTCTACAGTTACTTTCTGCACTTGTTCATTTTTTCTTTTCTTTTGGCAGGTTTTCCTTTCAAATTATTTCTTTTGGGCTCTTAATCTTCATCTCTACTTGCCAAACTGAAATGGTGAATAGGGCACAGAGCTCTCAGCAGGAGCAAAAGCAACACTCAGAAGGAGAAGAACAGCAAAGCTGACAGCTGTGCTTTTCTGCACTGAGCACAGTGGGTAAATCAATACCCCGGCAGCCCTGCTGCCATCTGTGGAGTTGCTGGAGCAGACGGGTTATTTATAGAAACTTGTTTGCACAAAGCCAATATTTACCTGTCGGTGCTGTCAAAATTTGCAATCCATCTTTACTGTTACCCTGCTGCTTTTCGTGTCAATCGTAGAATTTTCCAAAAGAAAATACTGTAATGTTTCACCCCCTTCAGACGTTTCTCATGCAAGGGTCGTTTACGTTAATTGTGGCAGCAGGAATGCATCTGCTTTCCATGGGGCCTTGGGGATCCTCCAGAATGCCAGAAAGCTATAAAGTGATGTCAAACCTAAAGAGCCCATTTCTCTGTCTTGTTCCAGCAGCAGCGGCAACGGCTTTTCCCTGCCAAGGCCAAGCTGAGATTTAATGTTACAAAAAAAAAAACCCAATCGTTCCCACCCCTCAAAACAACCAAAAGGTTTCCTTTTTTGAAAACTGGCTGCTGCTTTTACTGTTGTAAATATGCAGCCACTATTTTCAAGCAAGGGAGAAGTTTAAATAAAAAATTTCAGTGTATGTGCCTTTCAAAGCGATCTCAAATTCTACAGCAAAGTCCCAGGAATGAAATGCATGGGTGGGCTCAAGCTTCCAATGGTCAGTTTTGGATATTAAGACTTCTTCCGTAACCAGAGATAAAGTCCTGTTGAAAGTGGCAATTAAACCCAGCACCATAAATCTGTATCATTTTCCATTTCGATTAACACGAGAGTGTAATTGATGCCATAAATAACGGAGAGGCTCAAGGTTCAAAACCAGCTCCTGAGAGCACCTGAGGTTCAACTCCAAACGAGCTATCAGGAGGTCAGCACTCTGCCACATCACTGGGTAGCAGCCTTACGTATCCTGCGAGCTCACAGAACAGGGGTGAAGAAAGCAGGGCAGGGCTTAAAGTAGGAACTGTAGAACCAGTTTTCAGTAGGTGGTCTAAAGAACAAGAATCACATTATTCTGTCAGATGAGGAATGTACCTGTGATTTGGACGGTGATGACCAATGGAAGTAGGACACTGCTTAAGTACAGGCCAGTCTGGGAGCTGTCTAAATGAGGAGGGGAACCTGTGAATAAGGACACTGAAGAACAGCAGAAAGTATGCTAGATTTGCTTTTGTTTGTTTTAATAATAATTTCTGATCCCCATGACTTGAATAGCTTCTGAGCCCTTGGCTAGGAAACAGAGTAAAGCCAGAAAATGGAACAAGGAAACTTCTTGCTCTTGTTTTCTCCACTGAGACTCAAAAAAAGGATCCTCTTTATGTAATATGGTTTCAGATGGCTTTTGAATATTGTTTAAAGAGCATGTCAAAGCCACAACAAAGTAATTCCTCTTCTCAGGTAAGGTCTATGAACTCCCCTTTGGGTAAGTATTAGATAGCTTACAGGAAAATGTCTTGTTAGATAAATGGAGCCACAGATGTGACTTTCATCTGGCATGCAAAGCAGGGATGTTACATGCAAGGCAGTGATACCCAATCATGAAAAGTAGCATTTTTAACACAGCCATTCCTCCAAAAGAAAAGGCTCCAAGATACACTTTTAAATTTTTTTTTTTTTTTTTTTTTTTTTGGTGGGCTGGTGGGGTAGGGTGGGGAGAGAGAATTTTTTTGTCTTGTCTCCTGCCCTCGGAGTCCATTTTTTTCTACAGCTGACAACAAAAATGTTAAAAGCTGATACTGCTCAGGGTCTCACAGGATCAATCTACGGATGATAAAGGCTTTTGTCCTATCTTCACTATATCCAAAGTGACATAATTCTTCTTTTTCTTAACACATATATCTGGAGCATGCTACTGGACTGCTAGGGCTCAAAGTTCTTCTGTAGTCAGATCACTCCATAGCCACAGCATGGTACTTTTCATTCCACTTCATTAGTTACCAAGTTTTAAATCTGCAATATCAATGCTTCTACTGTGCTTTGTCAGATCTGGTCTAGCTACCACTGTGCTATTGTTCTGTGTTGATCAGATAAATATTTGTCTTAACCTACCAGAAAGCAGTGTCCCTATCCCAAGCCATTACTCATTTGTTAAGTTTTGACAGAGGTCACAACAATAAACACTCCTTAAAAAGAAGAGAAACCTCATGTAAATAGTAATGAGAAGGCACAGGCTGAGTTATATACTAGATGGAGTTCAACATTTCCATGGATACCCAGAAATTCTGCTTAAATGAAGGTGACCTCTTGAATAAAGTGGAGCTAAAAACTTTGCAAGGACCATATTATGGATACCTATATATATATATATATATATATACTTATGGATTCTTTTCTCACTTAAAATACTAAAAAACAATTTTAAACAATTTTTGAAAGGCCATCCCTTTAATTTACACACTGCATTAATATTTAGGTTGTATACATCTGACTGTTGAATGCCATATATGTCTTACTGTGACTTTGGACACACCATTTAATCCTTCCATGCAATTATTCTCCTTTTACTGTTCTCCCCAGAACTGAAGACTGGCCACTGCTACATATATAACAGTGGCCAGGAGAAGCCAGTGATACAGGTAGAATAAGCATGTTTCACCCTCACTGATGGGCCTTGCTCAAATGCTTAAGGTTTAAAACAATAACAATTTGAGCTAGGAAAACAAGATCTAGTAGGTCAACTGAAAATATTTGGTATATATGCTTTCCCCTGCATTACCTAAGAACTTAATCTGAGAAATGTAGTTTTCAGATATGAAACTATTTCATTAAAGAAATAAAATCCCGAGATAAGCAGTACCCTTGATATATAGTAAGGCACATTATAAATGCCACTTAGTTTTTTACGTATATCTATGTGGCTTAAAAGGAATTGGGAATTGTTATGTCCTGAAGTGTGCAAAGGCAGACGGAATACAAGTTAAATGGTTTCCTCTGCTCTAATGTCTGTTACTGAACTTCAGGCATGGGAACTGGATGACCCAAGTGATCCTTTCCAGTCCAATATTCATTATTTTTGTCTTTTCTTGTGCCTGATCTAAAAGAAAAAAAAAAAGGAAAAAGGCTGATTGCAGCCTTCAGCATACTTATGTGATTAGGGTAATGAGGAAGAGACCATTTTATAAAGCAGTTTGCAGATTCTGTCTTTGGAATTTCAGAATGCAGCTGGCTTCAACCTCCCAGCTGGCAAAGAGGGGACTCCTTACCCTAAGTACTCTGCTTAATCTGGGGACTTCTCAATCAGACACAGCTGAAGTAGTGGCATGATTATAGGTCTTGGTCAAGTGTCGCAGTACAAGATGATTTATATTTAATCAGCATGCTCTAGATTCACTGCAAAACAAATCCAACACAGCCACAGACCCTGAAGTCTTTCTTAGCCCACCACTCTTTCCTTTGTCTGAAAATACCCTCATAACAGATGGTACCCAAACAGTCAAACATTTGCAAACTACCAGCACACAGCTTGGCCATCAGAAAAATCAGTTGTATGTGTTAAGGACCTCCTGTAAATTCCTTTTTGGTGTTTGGTTAATTTTGACCATAAGGTATGGTGCTCTCAATTCATCTGGAGAGTTCCAAGTTGTCAGAAGCCAACCATTGTCTTCATGACAAAAAAACCTGTCTGTCTCTGCTGTTACTGAACACTGAAATAAAATGCTTATACTAAGACAGATATGCCAGGTCTCCTGATCTGTGAAGGAATAAACTAATATACACAGACTATTTCAAATCCAGCTTAAACCCCAATACACAGACAATTTAGAGGATTAAAGAAGAACAAGGGGAGGGGGAAGGTAGATTTGGCTAGCTTCACCTAGCTTTCATGGCACTGAGGTAAAGGGCACACATGCTTTCTCACTCTGTTCTCATGAGGGCAACTTCCTTCTCTCCCAATGCTATTTTGCTTTTGATGTCTCATGGCAAAGCATGGCCACTATATGGTACCTGTACATTGGCATAACAGAAAGAGGGATGTGGGAAGAAAAGATGGGCATGGCAGAAACCTGTGTCAAGGTAAAAAAATAAAGAGGAAAATTACTGCAGTAAAAATGCTCAGAAAAACTGGGTGGCTTTGGACCAGATTCAAATCTGTCTCTCACACTGGATAAAGCCAGATTTTGGACCCCAAACTGGTACCAATCATGGGCAGTGATGTATTTAAGTGTTAAGAGAAAAGCATCTGTCTTGTAACCTTTTAAGAATCTGATACGTAGAACTGAGAAAGGTGTTTCAATTTATCTACCTTAATTCAAATTGCAGATGACCACATTGTTGAATGCCTTGCTTCCACCTCCAGAAAATAAAACTCTGCCTTACTGGCTTAATGAAAGCAAAACCTATGGCTCAAAAAACATTAGCAATGAGCACCAGAACAGCCTGTAGGAAACCAAACTATCCCTCACATCATAAACGTTGTCCACATCAGCTCTATCAAAAAAGCTGCCTTTTTGCTCACAAACATGATAGAGGTCATTAAATTCCTTTCATTAGCAGCACTTTCCACTCTGCATAGACATGGATAGGCTGAAGGAGCCTGGAACCTCCTTTATGCTGCACGGGAGAGCATGTAAGACTGGGGAATGGAGAGGGCATTTTTATTAATCAAACATAAACAAAACTGCCTGAAAATGTTGTGAAGAATAGAGGATCAGCTTTCTGTAGGTCAAACCCAAGGGCTACATTTGTATCCAGGGGCAACTTTATTATCCTCAGCTGAGCTGTACCAGGGATTAATTTAACCCTCAGAACAGGGTCAAGAGAAACTGGGAGAGGAACAGGACAGCCTATTAATAAGAGCTGTAAGGATACATGTTCACAGAGTGTAGCTCAAATTCCTCCTTTCAGTTGCTGTTTTTAGTGCAAGTGGGTACACACATATAGCAACATTATAATTTCTATTCTGCTCCCTCTGCTGTTGTCAAGAGTCCTTTCTTTTATTATATATTCTCAAATGACTTTTAATTTAAATAATTTACATTCTCAAACCTCATAGCATCTGGTTAAGTAACCTGAGGATTGTTCAACTGACTTCTTGATTTTTTTCTTTTGCTTTCAACAAATTCTTAAAACGTATCTGTAGATCAGAAAACACTTTTTAAAAATTATTATTATTTTATTAAGCTGTTTTCTGCTTTAAAGCTAACTGTTTCAGCTGTGGGCTGTGAGCAGTGTTCCCGTTTCAGAAAGAGAAGGCTGTCAGGTTCTAAATGTGACTATGTAACTTTAGGTGTAAAATTGTGCAGGAGCCTTTTATTGCATTAGCTACTACTGCCAGGCTATAAAAAGAAAAAAGGGGGTGAAGAGGCAAAGCATTAACAGCAGAAACATCCTAGGACTCAGCATTTTTTTATCCTCATGGGCACATTTTTGGTAGCCTATTGTTTTATCTTCAATCTTTTCTTCCTTGAAGATGATTCTTATTTGCCCAACACAGTGAAGATGCTACATTATCATTTTTTTATTTTGATGAACTAAAGCACCCCTATGTAACTGGAAGCACTGGAAAATGTAAACCATACCAGATTTACTCAAATACCTTTTCCAACCCCACCATTTGTAGAAAAAATGTGGAAAAGACATCCATAGCAGGCACCTAATTGAAGGTGACTGAACTAGTGCCTTCAAAACAATTAATATGCCCTGTTTTCTCCCTTCTTCCCTCCCTCTCTCCTTTCCTTGAGAGTTCTCTCATTCCTCCCTCCATAAGAAGCCAACCTGCAAACCTGACCTTAGCCTACATTTTATGCTGAGAAAGGGTAAAAGCTCAGAAGGACACACTGGCTTTTACTTGATTCAACATTGCTCAACCAACAAGCAAGCAGGCATTGCTGGTCTAGTCTAAACCTTAGCAGTGCCCAACTCTTACCTGTTCATGTATTTTCACATGATATTAAGTATATTTATTCAGATTTTAGTTCTTTCAGATCCAAATTTGGCTCTGGCGCTGACAAATTTGAGTTGCAAGAAGAATAGCCTTCATTTGGACCCAGTAAGCCAGAAATAAGTTTAACTGAACATCAGGAAAAATTTTAGGGTTAGCACAGAGCTTCTTCTTGTTTCTCTACAAAACCACTTTTGTTAAAGGAAACTTCACATCTCCTTTACAGAACTAGAATTTCAGGGCTTTAGCTTCAAAAGTGTGTTGGCTAATAAAATTGGTTTACAGTCTTAAACTTTACTGCAGGCCCCTTGCAAGAAAGCCTTAACAGTACAAGTTCAATTCGGTTTTGCTCTTTCTGAACAACAGTATTGAATCTTCAGTATATTTTATACTTTCAACATCCCGTTAAGTTAGAACAGTGCTACTGCTCATATATGTCACAGGTGGAAACCCAAGGAGCAAGAGTGAAGTTCTCTTGCTTGGATTAAGGTGGCACAACAAATAGGCAGTGGATGGAGGAACTGAGGCAGAGAATCAGTCTGATTCAGTCACCAATCACACCATGAAACAGTGCTTTGTCCTTTGCTGCTTCTCAGAGATAGCCCACCCAACACAAATAATACCTTCTTGTTCAAGGCTGGTCTTAGCATTTCCATTCTGGATACAGCATGAATGTTCTCTCTTCCCTTCACAAGACAGACTGACAGCTACAACAAATCTTGGCTTACAGTTCTGCTTTCCCCACTGTTCACTCTTCTTTGTCCTCAAACACTACAAGGACTTGTGCACCCTGCTTCCTTCAACTTTGTGGAGTGCTTTCTGGCCAACATTCTGCTCTGGTAACACTGAGAACAACTCTGATTCACCCTTCCAGAGCTTTAGAGACAAGTTGCTTTACTGGTTCTTCTGGTTTTAAGTAAGAAAACTACAGATCTCTAGAAGAGGTGACCTTCTTCCTTCTTTACCTGAGAGAAGAGAGCAGCAGTTCTGTCTGTTAAATTAGTATATATCTAACAGGTAGCTAGACTGCTAGCTAGAATTATATATCTTCAGCTTATTCCTGTTATGCTTAGGGAATAGCTTCTGGCAGAAGATCAATTTGGCCAATGAAGAATTTATTATGCCACTCTAATAGTAACTCTGGAGCAAACCTGAGTGCCCACTAGTGTCAATGAAAAGCTACTAGATGGCATCTATAAACATCTACAGCCTAACTCCTGATACTGGCACTATTGAAAACAAGAGCACTGCTTTTAAAGCATCATCTAGGTACTTATGCTTCTGAATTCTCTTATCTTAAGAATGATTTTCTAAAAGAAAACTGAGGTGAATATAAGGTGAAATGATTTATTATTTAAAAAGAGATCCACCTAGTCCTGAAGGGTCATTAACAGCATTTAGGTGGTGGGGGGGGGTGTTTTGGACTTTGATATTTCTAAGAACTGTTTCCCCTTCTTTCTAATAGCAATCTAGAACGTGTAGGGTAGGATATCTCCACTGGAGGTGTTGTAGCCAGCTCACATTGATGTTTCAACAAAACCTTTGACAGATACTGTGAGGTATTCTCTCTTACTTACCCTGTGGGAAGGCAGTCCTGACCAAAGCAAAGCACTCGGGGAAACTGACTGCCAGATCAGTGAGCAAAATGAAAAGCCTGTACAGAAAAGCTCTTTTTCATGATGCTAACTGAAATTTCACCAGAGGTGGGATTCCTAAGAAGGAATAATTTTCATCATTACTGCAGCAAGGCTATCCTCAAAAGATCCTAAGAGAAGAATGACATCTAAGCACTACACTGAAACCGACTACTAGACTGGTGAAATTCATTTATAAGAAAATCCAACAACAGTTACCTTGCTGCTAGGTTAAACCACTTTCTATTTAAAGACCAGAAAGTCCATTGTGGCTCTTGGTGAGAGCAACACAAGTGACTGCAGGGGGTTTGGATAATCATGTTCAGAAATCGGTGGTTAAGGATCCTGAATTATCACAGGATTAAGGGCAGAATGGGCATAATCTCACTTCAATGATCAAATGCTGCTGTCAAACACACAGAGATTAATCTTCCTCTCTATCAAATCTGAAAGCATGCATTAAATAGTGGAAATCTGTTCTTTTTCCTCCTTTTCAAACTTTTTATGGGTAAAATATTTTCAGAACTCTGCTCCTCAAAACTGATACCAGCAAAAAAATAACTGGAATGGTAGGTAACATCTTTAGGCTGTAGCATAGCCTTGTTTCACTTATGCATTTGTCAGTATGGTGTACGTATTAATTCAGCTACTTTTTTTGAAGATGCCTTTTAAGTCTTCCTTGAATCACCGCAAAAATAAAAATAACCTGGCAATACAAAGATCTTCATGTTATGCAGAAACATATTTCCAGTGATGAGCCTCTGAGCTTCATCAGATAGAAGTCTTCTAGGATTGCAGAGCAAAACAAATCTATCTAGTGTTCTTAGATAGATTCCTATAGATAACATCTATACACACAAAGCAAACCATTTTTCTTACATCTGCAACACCAGGCTTCCTGGTTATCTCTTCCTACTTCATAAAACTGCATTTTCTGTAATTTTTAATAACATTGGATTCTTGCATACCAGTGTCATATTAAAAAAAAAAAAAAAAAAAAAAAAAAAGCAGCTCCTGCCCCCCAAACAAGAGTACTCAGCATTCCTAAGAAAACCTCATCCTAAGAAAACCTCATCTACTTTTCAAAGTAGCTCTAATCATGTTCCAATAGCACTTACATATTGGAGTAATCCTGCTGAAAACCATAAAATGGCTCCTGTGACAAGTTCTGCATAGCACAATGGAGAACTACAGAATTTATAATAATGCAACTTGTTCCTAGATATAAATGAAATCTACTTTGGTTAATTATCTATCTTCTTTCTCACAACCACAGGAAAAACTGAAGACATAGAAAACTAAAATGTAAAAACTGAACCTAAGAAATTATTTTTAATATATATATAAAATTATGTAGCTGCCTCCTTTCTGGCCATTAAATGAAGATTTGTGCCAGTCCACTGCGGAGTTAAAATAAATGGAAAATGCTACATTCAGAATTAAAGAGCTAAGGATTCACAGCAGGGCTTGATTATCAACCTATCATGATTTAAAACACACGTCTAGTTTTGCTGAGTCAATGGGGTTTTAAAAATAGTGGATTATTTTTTTAAAAAAAGATTCCCTACGTCCTTAAGGCTGTTTGGGTTAGCATGGACTATTTATAGGCATCAAGGAGAAAGAAGAAGTCTTACTTTGATTTCCTGCTGTAGGTTGCAGGTAAGAGGAGCTTGCGGGTTTTCAGCAAAATCTCTGCCATCTCTTGACAAACCTGGAACTGTCAAGAGGGGTGAATTTCACAGCAGCAAGATAAATCACTGCTATTACAGAATGACTTGGAATGATGAAACAATTTGATTGACTGCACCACTGGACTGTTGCAGCCAATTTGGCTACAAGTATTTTCTCTTCCTTTCTCCGTGCCTCCTGAGAGCAAAGCAAGTAACTTGCTGTTATCCCTGGTGGGACAAACATTTGCTTTTCTATATTAGTAATCAAAATTGTTGCTTTGTTGTGTCTGACACATGTAGAGCTCTTTGACATCTTTAATTTTCTTTAGGAGAAGGTGCCTTTTAACTGACTTCAAGGCACAATTTGATCACTTCATAAGACAACCTCTTGATTCTGGGGACCAACCTGAAACTGATGGATGGGAGTTTTAGCACTTGTTTTAACACAGCCAGGGTTTCACCTTCTGCACCAGTGCCCCCTTTTAGGCAGCTCCTGAGTTTGCACCCTAAACACCGTGTTCCTATAAGCAACAAATACTACTGAGGCAACTGGAATTGCAAAGCAGGACCCTCAGCAATCTCCTGTGTTCAGCTTTCATGGGTCTTCTGTGGCAAATGGGCTGTGGCATCAGAGAGGCACAGTCCCCTTGCCTGGTTACATGGTTTGCAAGCACCAATGATGCAGAGGCAGTGATGAGGACACCAGAGCAAGGGCAGGATTTGAAAGGATCTGGATTCAAGTCCAGGTGTCTGTCTGTGCAGAAATCATGATGAAATGTGAAAATTTCTTTAAAACCACAAGAACTTCACACTGTGATTACACCTTGGCAGCCCAGTTTTGCATAATGCAACAACCTCTGGGATTTGGGTGTTATAAAGCCCTTAAATCATAATTCAGGCAAACATCTGGAACAAGGAACATCCAAGCTCTGGTGTTTAAGCTCAAAAGAATGTAATTAGCTGTGAGGCTTTCCGACACTTTCCACATTACAAATCTGTTGTGTATCTCTGACTGGAAAAAACAAGTTTAATTCGATTACCAATACCCAGCAACAGTTAACAGAATTAGAAAGGTGACTATTTTCTTCTTGGTTGAAACCTGACAGCAAAGTGCTTTATGATAATAATAAAAAAATTCCAACACACATCCAGCAATTGTTTGCCTTAACAAATCAATGGTAGATGCTAATGATCAGATTCATATGCCTGAAACATTTGATATTTACTCTAAGAAAGAAATTCTTGGGTAGAAATTTCTAGCTTATACCTTAAACGCATAATAGAAATTCAAAGCCTTGAAATTCGCTGGGCTAGAACCTTCGGCAGTGAAAACTGTTACTGGGATTGGTGCAAAGTTCTGTCTGGAGAAGAGGTCCAGGACTTTTGAATGATAGAAAACCTGCATGTAAAAGTGGGCTGGTATATAATTTCATGCATGAACAAGCTGAATTTAATTTTGATGCTTACTTGTACCTTTCTTGTACCACTAGAAATGAGCATAATTCCACGTGCAACTGTAAATGAGACATAAGTCATTCTAAGCATAAACCCAAAATATTCTGTTGCTGTTTGAGCTATGGTGATAACTTGAACAGGAGATTTTTAAAGGTAAGTTGGGAAGTGAGAACAAAGTAATTTATTTGTGAAAGGACTGCGTATAGATTAAATTCTTCTATTAAATATTAAACTGGGCTGTAATAGCATAAAAAGGTTGGAAAATTCAAGTGCTATTCACATATAAATATAATTCAACTTCTCCCTGCAGTCACAAAGCATGAGAGTTATTTCTAACTCAAGCCCTTGCCTATTTCCTCTATGCACCAAAGCAGCTAATGGTGTAAAAACGAGAGGTTTCATGGACATCACGTACCTCTTTGCAGCTGTAGCTGTTTCAAAGAATGATCCCAAGAGCTTGAACAGACAATAGACAGTCTCACATCAGGGAGGCTCCCTTTTCTGAAAGCTTCTGTCAGCCAAATGGCTTAATTCTACCCTAGAAAAGGTGAGTATGGGGAGGAAGAGAGGAGAAGGTCTCTTTGTGAAGACACAGAGTCAGGAGAGAAGACTGCTTGGTCTTCATTTCCCTGTGACTTGTGTTTCCCTGTGATAGGTACGTTTTAAGCCCTTGTGTTGAATACAGGGACTGAGAATTAGTTTTCTTGCAGAGCAAGGTTCTTCCAGCCACATTACTCAGCATTACACTGAACTGTCAGATGCAGAGGTGAAAACTTCATGGTGGTGACAAAGAGAGGGACAAACCCCTCTTCCTTTGGAGGGGGTTCAGGGTAGTAGCTCCAGCATGTCCCAGCACATCCCAGCTAGCTGAAAGCTGTGGATTGCTGTGCTGAGGCATGGGAACAACACAGCAAAAGGCACACATTGGCTCCCCTGTTCTTCATGCCCATGATCCAGCTACAGGGAGGGCAAACAGGCTCTGCAAAGCCACTCTGCTGCTTTCCCACAGTCCAGCAGGATCCATAAGCAGATGAAGAGAGAGATGCTGTTCTCCCTCTGCAGGTACTCACCGGGACAGTCGGGACAGTCCTTCAGAGAAAGTGGTCACTGGAGCTGGGATGAACCTATGACTATTTACACCTTTGCCAGAGAAGGGTGGAAACTGGGCAAGCCAGCACACCTTGATGAGGGGCTGCAAAGGCAGAATAAAACAAGACCATTCTTCGCAGTGGCTTCTGTTAGGCACCAGTCAGAAAACTCGTTCTGAAGTTAGGACCTTATTAACTTTCACAGCAGTGATTGCAGAGCTATTTTTGTAGGAATGCAGAAAATCGGGTTTTGTTTTTAAGTATTATTTTTTATTTATCAACTACCTTGGTGAGGCTAACAAATAAACATTCTGCTGCTTCTGAAAGAAAGAGCTCCAGCTAATCTTGAAAGTTTTCTCTTCATTTCCAAGATCCATGGGTGAGTGCCTTTTGTAAATATGAACTAATTCAAGTCTTTTCACCATTTCTCTCATATTTTTTTTTTAATATATCAATTTCATTTTCACAGGTGTCAGTATCTCAGTGACAACTCTAATCTTACTGGAGATAACTGTATATGAGTAGATTCTTTTTATTAAAATGCAGGCTGGGAGTGGATCCAGAGGTCAATCCAGAAGGTTACATATACCTGAAATCCCCATTTAAAAGAAAATCCCTTTCTGTGTCTTCTAATATGCCTTTGGATGTGAATCTTGAAATACCTGGAAGTGAAAGCTGCTCTGTGTATCACGATGTTCCAAGTCTTAAGAAAACTGAAGTTCAAAGAGAAGAGCAAACTAATAGAGTTGTGTTTGTAGCTATGGAACAAGCACTTGCTTTGCCACATCAAAAGCACTGATAAAAGCAGTCAACCACTTCTGGATGAGAGTATATTATTTGATGTATTAATTTGACCATGTGCTAGCATTAATATAAAGATCTCCTTTTTCACCCCATTACAGGATTGACTGTGCATTACAGAGTAGTTTAAGATACCTAAACTATAGCTGATTAAAGTTCTAGTTTATACAAACAGTATGTGTCCTCTGAGGTCTTCTACATTTTTTTTTTAAAACCACTATGTTCTTAAGTGGAAAAACCTGCCAGGATTTGTGGGAAGTCCACCAAAAAAGGGATCTAAGACCCACAGACTTTGCAAAATGCTGCAGATGTACTGCAATATGTATGGGTTCTGCAAGTAACCAATAACAATACCAGGGATGCTTAACTCAATTTATACTGTAATTTTCAGAGTGAATGTCATGACCCTTACTGCATTGAAACATCATTGAATTTGGGTGATGTGTGTACGTAGATGATGCTACACTGAGAAGACTAAGTATGGAATACATTAACACAGCCCAGTTATATGGCCTCAGATTCTGGATAAGGAATTTAAAGCTGAGTATCCCTGAGACAAGGCCAATTTTCTTCCCATCATGCTTCCCCTTACAGGGGCATGTCCTTAGATGGGCTGTAGCCTCTTTTCTTAATTGAGGGCAAAGCATCTGGAGCAAAAGAACACAGAGCAGAGCAGAAGAAATTCAGCTTGCTAGAGCAAAGGATCCAGATGCTACAGGAGAAGTTAGTGATACCATCTCAAGAGAAAGGGATGTAATAAAAACATTCTGCTTGCTGACATCACTGTAGTTCCCACTCTTCTGAAGGAGCAGCAGGTGGGGCATGATATTAATTTATCCTAGTACTCTAGTTCTCTGGAACGTATCAAGTTAAAATATAGAAAGACATCTATAATTACTTTTAAGAACAATAAGAAGCTGTGTTTTGTGGTTGTGGTTTTTTTAAGAGCCAAAATAAATGAGCACCATAAAACTAACACACTAGGACAGGGGCAGACATCCTTCTATGGGCCTGCACTGGGCTGAACTCTTAATTACAAATGATAACATACGTACAGCAGCAACATGTGATTCCCTTTTACTAGACCACTCCTGAGCACCTGCCAAAAATCCCTCTGTATGCCACTCAGTGCTTCAAGACAATGGAAGAATAATGACAGGTCTGTAATATCTGCTGGAATTGACAGCTCTTATTGTTCTGAAAACTTTTTGTGACGCACAGGAGTTTTCAGATTAGCACTCCACAATGCTGAACAAAACGGGTGTCAAGCAAATCAATGGGCTTTCCACAATTCCCTCGTCTTTGTTTTACTGCTGTTCCATTTTCATTCTGTGCTTGGTGTTGCTTTGTTGGGTGCACTTGCCATTTGAGATGTGAATGTGCATGTGCCAAACAGGGAGTGAGAGCTTTCTGCGTCTTGGCATGATTCTTTAAGTAAGTCAAGTCCTGTCATAGAGTAACTTTTCCTAAAAATGTTTTTTTTTCCAGACACAAAAGTACAGAACTTTTGAATTGTCAGTCTCATTTGGAGTTATGATTGCTTGCAATTTATCCAAGCCACCTTGAGAAGAGGATTTGGTTTTAGTTTGTGTAAAAGTTGTACCCATTCACTTGAATAATGGGTTGAAAACAAAAGTACAACTGAAGCAAAACTGAAGACTGGTGGCTCTAGCATCTGTTTACCCAGAATATGAACCACAATGTTTCTACTATAATTGAAGTAGGATTAAGATCCAGGGAAAGAACAAAATATCTGAATTTAGTATTTCTGGACATGTATAAAGCCTACTTTCTGGATTTCTGATCTAGGCTTCCAGTACAGACTAATATATGGGAATGAGACTCTGCAAGCAGATGAAGGATAACCATTAAGTTTAAAGCCCATGGAAACAAATCAAATCCCGTGGCATGCCCATTTCACTCAGGTTCTCAATATTACTGTTGCTGAGGCAAATCCAGAGCAAAAATAAACTGCTGCCTTTGTGAAAATTTTGCTCTTCTGAGAAAAATGTAAGCATAAGACTGAAGACTGGATCAATGTCTGGTGGCTACCTGTATCAGTAAATGGAGGTATGCCAATTTGGTCTGGCACCAAGCACTTTAGAAGACATATGAGCCTATCAAACCAAGTGTTTTCCAATGCAACCAATTAAAGCTACCCCAAGATAGCATTTTTCAGCTTCTTCATCCTCCCAAGTGCTGCCAGCGTGCCACAGCTCTCACAGAAGCCTACCCACTCCTCTGGTGCTGGAACTCTTATAGCCTGGGAATCTGAAATGCTTCTCCCACATAGATCATCCCCAAGCACTAACAACAAGCAACTGTTCTCCGCAGCATTGGGTCAAAAATCTAATGGAAGTGTGTCCTTGCAACACGAATTTTTGCACCTCGGGCATCTTTGTGGCTTGGAGCCCTCAGACAGACTGAGCCAAGCCCCATCCAAAGCTTAGCAGTTACAGGCTGTCCCTCTCCTTCCCTGTCCCCCTCCTTTTATCTGCTAATGCACAGGGATAGAGAAGCAAACAAATCCCTTCAAATAAGGTTATGGGAGATATAGGAACTCTTGTCAGTCACACAGTATTTGCCTAATGCTGGTGACTAAACTTGAGAGGTTTATGTTGTTTGAATTATATCCCTGGAATGCTAACAAGAACTAAAACATCATCTTAAGAGTTGCAGTGACCTTAAAAGACCATCTTCTCCTAGGCAGACACATTATCAGTCAGAAAATACAGCAGAAGGTAGTAGGTATAGAATTTTAAAAAATCCCATAGATGCAAAGGAGCCTCATTTTGATTCATACAAGGTATTAAAAATGACCAGCCTGGAAAAAGGAACAAACCATGCCCCGGTG
This sequence comes from Heliangelus exortis, assembly GCF_036169615.1. Taxonomy (NCBI): domain Eukaryota; kingdom Metazoa; phylum Chordata; class Aves; order Apodiformes; family Trochilidae; genus Heliangelus; species Heliangelus exortis. The sequence goes on along the minus strand of NC_092423.1, from coordinate 48,679,117 downwards.
TGCAAGAGTCCAAGCTCTCCCTCAGCTTTTTATGGAATATCTCAGTCTAGCCCAAAGGATCCACCTCCAGGATGGGGAGTAGAGCACTTCACTTTGCCTAGACTGCCATATGTGATGGGATTTCCAGCTACATCAGTGCTAAGTAAACACAAATAAATGATACAAGCCCCAGAGCAAGGTGACATGGCAGTTAAATATATTTCAGTTTTAAATTTAATTTTTGGTATGTGTATCACTGCTAAACAAACATAAGTTTTGCAGTAAGAGTAAACAGTTATCTCTTTTGCACACATTAGGAAAATTAAATTTTTAAACCCAGTTCATAGGATGCCCAAGGACACAATTTCAATAAAGAGTGTTCCCTGGAACACATAGGGAAAAGTGACTTGCATCCACGTCTTCAGAAAAGGCAGCAATTCAAACTTAATGAGAGGTCCTCATGCATTAATGCTACATTGGCTTTAACACTCAAAAGTACAGAGAGGGGCTTACTATAACCTCCACCAGCACTCTCACAGTACTGATGCACTGAATTCTATGTTCCATATCTTTCTAATTTATTTTGATCAAGCAGATCATGAAAACACTAACAGTTCTTTTCAGTGCCAACATCTGAGGTGACTCTGATTCCTTTAACTTAAGGGGTAAGATCCACGGGCACACCTTCCTGCTACAACTTTCAAGACAGTATCTCCAAAGTAAAGCTGACCAGTTAAGTCATATCCAAAAATCAGACCCTCAGCCTGAGATTCCCAGACAGCAATGGGGCTTCCCAGTAGCTCCTAACACTGGGAAAGGAAGTTGTGCATTTAGTTCTGAAAGAAATACAAGACACCAAAAATGGATCCCTAAAAATCAGGCAATTTCATATGATGTTTGCACCTAATATGGCTATTATAAAATGTCTAATACATATGACTAGCCCAGACAGAGAATAATAATACAAAAAGTTTTTTCTAAATCTTCTTATTCCTATTTCTGTCCTCTCTTCTATCCATTTTCACAAACCAGATAAGATGACTACAGCCTCTGAGAGGGTTAAGCACAGTCATCCATGAGCTCCATGCAGCAAAGCTCTCTGTGTAACAGCAAATATCTGATAAAACACGAACAATGCTGAGCCGAATTCATGGCTGGTGTAACTCAAGTAACCCTCTAACCCCAGAGGGTTACAGAGGGACAGATTTGCACCCTGCCCCCTACTTCTAAATATACCATTTCTGCTTTACAGAATGAAAAGCACAGTCCCGACAGGCAAAGGAATCAACTTCTAACTCATGCCCCGCAATGGTGAAAAAGGAAACTCTCCACACTTATCATGCACTCACCTGTTTCATCAGCAAACAAGAATGCTTTTGATTATATATATATATATTTTTTAAAGTCTCCTCTAAAGGAGAAATTAATAAAAAAATGGAAAACCAACAACAAAACAAAAGATAAAACTAATACAGAGGGCAGGAAAAGCAATGATTCTCCATGCTGAGCACAGTGATGGATGACAAAACTCACATTTTCTTGTCTCAAGGTCTGAACTGATGTTTTACAAACCACTGAAATAACGTGCCTGTTACTACAATACTGACACCACAAATGCTGGTGACTACAGATGGGCACCTCGGACTTCTTTGCCTGTGATATTCTGCTCCATGTGTTTCACTTGCCTTTTCAAACACGGAGACATTCTGAAATGCTCCGGAGAATACAGCATCCTTCCACAGACCAATCTTAATTAGGCTAAACAGTCACCCAAGGCAATGCAAGCAGCTAACTAGTTTGTCCGATGCCTGAAACCATTAGGAAGAACACGTCTGGCTACATGTGAAACAAAATTGAGAAACCCTTCCCGCTACTGGCAGCTGCCACTAATTTGCTTTTTCTGTTCCATGACGCTGTTTATTGATCCGTGCCCGGGCTGAAACAGCAGGATAAAGTAGAGGGATTCACTTACCGAGATCCCGTAGCTCCATCGTTCCCCGATGACAAATTCACCCTCCCACACGGCAGTCAGCGAATGACTTAATGCTGCTTTTTGCGGGGGGCACAACGCGCGGGGGCGGCAGATGGTCTCCGGCGAAGCTCTCTAACGAGACCCCTCCTCAGCGTAGCCATGTGAGAGGAGCAGGACCCCCACCCACCCACCCACCCCCCTCCTTTGTACACCTTTGCCTGCTCTCCGGTCCCCGTGCCGCCGGGGCGAGCGTGGAGCTTTGCTTATGTTGCAGGTACCCGAGGGCCGGCCGGGCTCCCATTGGCACGGCCGCCGGCGGCAGCCAATCGCAACCCGCTCCCGTTTCGGGGAAACTCCTGCCCATTTATTTAGCATCTTGGGAGACCATATTTCTGAGGAAGAGCGCCTCTCCCCTAGCATCCTACTATCAGGCAGGGGGGGGATGTGTGGAAATACAGATCGGAGCTCCCCATCTCTAGGTCTCCTGCTCTCTGCTTGCTAGGGTTTGTGTGTGTGTGTGTGTGTGTTTTGGGGGTTTTTTTGTTTGGTTTTTTTTTTTTTTTTTTCCCAGGGCTTGGTGCTTGCCCGGAGGGAGCGAGCGAGGCAGTGCCGGGTCCCGCATCCACCTCGGCGGGGGCCGCGGGGGAGCGCGCCAGAGCTCCACAATTACTCGCTCCATCGTCATGGAAACAGCCTGGATGCAGCGGGCTGGATTTGTGTAGCACATCTGCTGCCAGGCTCATAATCAACCGCAATCTCATCTTTTTCCCTCCTGCTCTCCCTGCTTATTTGATTGTGAGTTTGCTTTCTCTTTTCATACACGCTGGGAAAGTAAACGCAGACAGAGCTGTGCACAAGTTGACTCTCTTCCTGCACAAACACGCCGTGACAGGAATATGTATGTGCACGTATGTACACCAGGAGCAATCACTCGCATGCATGCACAATTCTGTGACTCCACATGCTAAAGAAGCATATTCTCTGTGTACCCACATCACACACCTGGCAAGTATTTCAAGTGTTAGTAGTGGACCACAACAAGATAAGACTGCTGCACGGGCTGTCAAAATGCTACATTTTGCTTTCTAGTTCCATAAAACGGGGTCAAAAATTGACATGTCTATTTTGAAACTTCCTAAGCACTCTGCTGTTTTGCCAGTGGGTTTCCAAAATTGTATCTGGAACCCACAGATGGTGACCTGAGTCTGCGGGCAACTAATTCCTGCCTTGATGTTCCTTATTCTGCCCAGGGCCTGATGAAGCATGCCACCAGGAAAACTTTTGTCTATAAAGTCGTTACCCACAGATATAAACCTCTGTCCTACCTTCTGACAACACAAGAAAGGAGAGATGACTAGGCCAGAAGAGAAAAGGAAGCAACATTTGAGAGATAAAAGATTCATAGGTCAGCAATAGGACTTGACAGTTGAGGGTAATTTCTGGCTGCTCTTCAGATTTTCTCTGAGACACCTAAAAAAACCCCTTCATTCTCTTCATGCTCCTGCAGTTAATGAAAATGCAAAATGGGGAGAATACATAAATGCATCCATTTATATTAAAAAGATAAGCCCAAACAGACTATGAGACACTGACAAACTACCATGATGGTGTTAGAGATGAATTTCAGATGCAAAAAGGGTGGATACGTTCCTCCTTCATGAACATTTGCTTTCATTTATTTAACTAAAAGAAAAACAAAAATTTAAGGCCTTTCTGAAAAAAAAAAACCCCACATTCCTGTATTTCTCTTATGACAAATCCTCTACATTGAGCACTCTAAATAGTGGTATTTGAAAATGCACCATGACAGAGCCCTGCAGGTAGATTCCCTGTAGCCTGTATAGTAAAGACCACCCCTTGTGAAATGTCTTCTACCTCGGCCTAATCCAGAGTCCACAAAGGTTTTGAAGGTCTAGTGCTCAAGCACGAGGCTTGAACAGAGAGCAACACCAGGAGATCTATCTTTTCAAGGCATCTGTCACTCAGTTACCATTTTTAAGAGAGAAAGGAAATTTTAAGATAACTGCATTTTTTAATGGATCAGGATGTCATAAAGATTCACTTCTTGCAGTGCTGTACTTCTCCCAGCTTTTCATTTTCTTTTAGAGCAGCACCACCACCTCCTACTTACTGCAGCACCACTGCTATAATCATGGCCCTGAGCTTGCAGGCTTTTGGTGTCACTCTTCTAGTTTTGAAACATTAAATTGTGGGAAGATGTTCAATGTGCATTTTAGGTGAAGGAGAGAGGGACGGCTTATTAAAAAGCTGAGATTTGCTGACAGGACTTGAAGGAAAAAACGCCGCTGTATCCAGTTCCATCCCTCTCCCATCCCTCCTTCTACCTAAACCACATAGGGGAGAGCCTGGTCTGAGAGTGTAGAGAAAACCCCATCATTCACATGTGAATGGTGAAGCAGCTCAGTCACTCCAACATCCATTTTGCTGTCATGTCTTACAGACTGGCTGTGTTGTCAATATGCAGAGTTTAAAATAGTCAGGCAGACCATAAATACACAAAATGCTACTGGACAACAAAAAAACAATTGTAACATTCTGAGTGGGTCTCTATACCGAATTTTTTTTTTTAAGCCAATATTAAATTGGTGTGCCTCCTAGTCAAATAAATTGGTCCTTTCTGTTGTATTATACATAGAGTTCAAAATTCTTCATTAGGCTCTGCTTTGTTAAAGGATGCACTGCTGCAAGCAAAAGTAACTATTATTAGTGCAGCTCTGAAGTATCTGGGGAAACTTTCCCTTGGCCCAAAGCTCTTCATGCATTTCACCCATGAATTCCCAGACTAGGGCTACCAGTCAAAAACTCAATAGACCTGTTTTTCAAGTCTTTTCCTCCCATAGAAAAAGAACAGAAGTGACAAGACATCTCTTCTTCTGATAGAAGCAAGCTCTTAAATGTAAGTTTAAGAAACCTCACCCTTCGTAACTTTCTTTTCTCAGCCATCTCCCCTGTAAATTCTTTTTTTTTTCATCCCAATGTTGTGCTGTGAGAATAAACAGACTATGAATTTCTCTGCACTCTAAAGAAGGGTAAGACACCTAAAAAAAACTTAATAAGGGAGATCAAAATTCAAGGCCAGAACAATCCAGGCCATTACAAAGCAGCATAATCAGCATGATAAATGAAAAATCTTCAAAGCAGGATAAAATTATGTTGGTCAACCAAAAGGATCAAACATTTCCAGGGAGGTTTCCCACTGAAGTTGCTACTTGCCAATCCAACAGCAGCTTTTAGCAGGATGCTTTCATGGGCAAGAGACCTGTTTGTGTGTGGGAGCTGAGGAACAATCAATGGTGATATAATGCTTACTCATCCTTCTAGATGGTGGGTGTTACTTTTCTTTAGCCTAGATACCTACATAGGAAAGATGGTTAACCTACTAAGACTTCTCAAGTCACAGACTTTGGCTTCCAGTGCCATAAATTACCTGCCAATTCTCAGTAAAGTTTCTGTCCTTTTCAAAAGTTTGGAGAAGCATCTGATTTGCATCAGGAACAACTAGTTCTATTAATTTACTCCAGAAATACCTACAGATTCACTACAACTCTATTCTGGAAGCAGCAATTAGGACCCAGCTTGTAGATAATACAAACAAATATTTCAGGGACTTTCAAAGCCACATTTCACTCTTAGTTTGGTTTACCCCAAATCCTGATATCAGAAGACCTTATGCTCTACATTTTATTTCAAACAAGCAGGTTTGAGGGGTTTTGTTTGTTTGCTTGTTTCTTTCTAATATTAATGCATCTGAAAGAAGTTTTTGGATAACAACACATAAACACAAATTAAAATCAAAATGCTGGGCCTCAGTTTAAAGACATATCTATGCTTTCTGCCACTTAAGACCGTTACTACAAACCACAGAGCTTATCTGACTAGGGACACCAAGTGATGTATAAGCTGCTGGAAACAGTGTCAGGAACACAGCTTTGCAAATCAGATTAGACATGACCTTCTGAGGTGATCTGCCACTGTAACACCCAGGAAGGTATATATGAATTACAAAACCACAGAACCTTTAATTCTGCAAAGCATGGACAGATTTGATTCCCACCATCCAAACACCAACGTGCATATTCAGAATTCACTACCTCTGTACTTCAAGCACAGGGAGCATTCAAGTCTCCTCCTGCATCATTAGGTGAGGTGCCCCCGTTCTGAGGGTGCACACACGTGTTAAAAGCCTTTTTCATGCAGGGAGGTACATTGCACAAAATCTCCCCTCATCTTATACAAATGAAATTAGAGCTTTATAGAGTTTCATGGAACAGTCTTGGAGATAGACAACAGCAGTCTGGATGATGACTGTCTAGGGGCGTTGAATTTGCAGTAATTCTTCATCTCCTCTGACAACTGAAGTTGTTCAGCTAAGCTGAAGACAGCCTACAAACAATCCTGAAATTGGCTACAAGAACTGACACGAGTATTTCTCAGTTTTCTTATTGCTAAATGATTACATGTAGTCTGGGTGGTGAAAGGAGACTTCCTAGTCTAGACAGCAAGACTGTAGGCTCCATTTCCACTTTAAATGTTAACTCCAAGAAGATATAAAATGCTTCATGTTTAATGCAGAAGCAAAATATCCCTATCTTGGAAAAAAACACAGAAAACCAAACAAAAAGAATAAAGCCATCAAACCACACATAAAGAAATCTAGTGTTAAAAAAAGGAAGAAAGAGAAACTGGGTTGCTTAGAGAAAGAAAACTCTGTCACAATGAACAGATTTGAAGTTGGATAGATTTTGATATACACACACACACACACAAAGGAAGTTATTTCTAACCTTGACACTGTGAACAGCAGAGCCCTGTCTGACAAATAATCTCAAGTGATGTTTAGGTTTGGAGGCAGTGTCATCTACAGTCATAGTTAGTTTGTCTTTCTATAGCTACCACTTAAAAAACCCCTTAGAATACACAAGCCCCCGCGGCTGTCCGTAACCTTTAAGTCTTGCCATTTAAAACATACATCACAGTTATATAGCATTAGAGGGCACTGAAGAATTTCAAATCAGTTATAAGAAGTCCAGATAGCAGACAGAAAAAGGTTTCACAGCAGACATTGCTGACTTTAAGATTCCATTCTTAGCACCCTTAAGCACACAGCTGCAATGGCCATAAAAATCACCTTACGAGTTTTACATCCCTACATGAGCCAAATCTGTCACAAATTCATTCATCATCTGCAGCTTGGGTTAGGATTTTCCCGCTTTCTCCTTTGCCCACTATGTTCAACTGCACATCATCATTTTGTATCAAATCCCTTTGCAACATGCTGAGAGAATTTTCAGTCACGTCTTCTTAATCTCAGTTCTCTCATTCACTCACTTGGTTTGGAGCACATATAGCCAGGAACAGAACAATATAAAATTGCTGCAGCACTTAACCTCCAATATTCTTCTACCTTCAGATACTCCTCCAGCTTGTGCTTTCCACACGCTGCCAGACAAACAACACAAGCTGAATTTATCTCGCAACTCAAAACAGTTGGAGACTTCCCTTTAATGCTTGGTCTCTGTAGGACAGGAACTGACTGTTGAAACAGATGATGCCATATGTGAATTTGGTCTTGCCTCTCTTAATATGCACACACACACCACACAGAACCCCCCTCGCCCCCATTTTATTCATTAGTGCATTGCCGTTTTCTTCTAGTAGATGCAAATTAACTTTCTACGTGATCATATGGAATGGAAACAGATTTATTTATTTTACTTTTCTGCCTTTAACAAAACTAAAGAACAATAGGAGAGACAAAATAAAAGAGAAAGTTATCTGTCTCAGGTATCTGAACTTTGATGCTGCCATGGTTGACTATTTAAATAATGACACATGATTGGTTTTATATGTTAATTACCTAAGTAGGTACTTAGGAACTACTTAGAGAGGAGATTATTTACCCCATAGACTGTAGAAGCCCATGTGTCAGCACATCTGCTGCACAGGAAGATTAAACCTGTTCACAGAAAACTCATACACTCTCTTGCTAATGGGGAAGAAGTTAGCTGAGTGCGACCTGAAGCAGTGGCTTTGGGTTTTTTCCAACAGGCCCTTAAGACTGGCACAATGGATGGTACTAGCAAACATCTCTGGGTTTCTAAAAACCCTTTATACACTTTAATGGGCATTCTGGAAAAAATAAAGGATTTTTATTCATGAGGGCTTTCTACACATGTTTTAATTTCAAAAATTTCTGCTCTACGTTATTTAAGAGTAGCAATCTTTGAAGATTGCTAAACAGAAGCCTTTGCAGGAACTGTGACCAGAATGACAATGCTGGTTGATGATGTTTAGAAAGTGTGTACTGAAAACAGCTCATTTACAGAGTCATCTTTGTCTTGGTTCACCTTCCCAGGTGGTATTGAATGACCTTCAGACCATTATTTTAATAACTGTTAATGGAAGCCTATCCACCTTTTATCACATCCACTGTACACTACTTTCACATCACAGATTCACAGGGAAGAGAAAGCATGAGAAAACTCTGGAGGTGCAGAAGGTGATTGCCAAAACTACAGTCAATGAGAAGAATAGAAAACACAGGTCTAGCTCCAGGTTCAGCAAGTGCCCAAGAAACTTTCTTGAGAAGAACAAGCTCAGTCTGCTTCCACCTCATGAAAACATGGAGGTCAAATTAATGCTCACATATGCTGAGTGAACAGTTAGGTTTGGTTACCAAGTAGTTATTTTTTTTTGCAAGTATACTTTAATGGAAACAATTTACCAAGTAGACACTTTGCTTTAGCTAGAAAGGGTCATATCCTCCATTCCATCACAGGGCAATTGAGAGCTCACAAAATGAACCACTGGTGCTGCTATTCCATATCAGTGTCTGTCAGCGTGTGTCTGTACCTGCAGGCTTCAGAGCCTCCCTTGGTAAAGCTGGCTTTGCAAACACCCCCTTCTCAAAGACACTACTTTTTCAATGTGAAGACATTCACTTTTTCAAGCCATGTACATGGAAATGTGCAGCCAAATATACATATCCCAAACACGTGTCGCTTGCACAACAGAAGCAAGCCCACACACATCCATTCACAGCCAAATGTAGTATAAATAACCTCACTATATAAATAGGCTTGCTTAAATGAAGTCTCTTGCTTAAATAAGGCTGATATAACTCCTCTTTCTTCCATGCTGCCGGTTTTGTCTTGGTATTTAAGTCTGGAAAGTGGCAACCATGTTGGAATGAATGGAGAAAAAACCCCAGCAAAGCACATTAACACCCCACTGTGAAAGACAATAGACAAGAAGGTGAGTTCAGCATCTTGATGTAACTTATCCCTGGCAAAAATTTTGCGAATAGGAGAAAAGGCAGGCAATTTCTTTTTGTGTCTGTGTCTTTGCAACCTCAAGATAGATAAATATTAGTAAGAAAGGTAGTTAAGAAATTGCAAACAAAGGTGAAGCAATTAAAGCACTGAAACAAATCACTAAAGCAGCAGTCCACACAAAACTAAATTTATAAAAATAAACCTAACATTCTCAGTTGAAAGAAAAGGAAAAGTAACTTTCCCCTCTTTCTCTGCATCTTTGGAAGGCCACCAGATGACTGTCCACACTCCTCACCATGCTCATGTCTGTATTCATCAATACAGTTTTATGGACATTTTTTGCCTTATCCTTTCCAAAACATTTCAAGAAACTGTTAAGACTGTTTTATCTGAAGATGGGTAGGAAGGACCGGCTGTCAGAAAGGACTCTCTGAACCTCCCTCTAGCAACCCTACTTTCACATTCAGCCCACACACCAGGCCCAGCTCTATCAGTGTTCTGGCTCATTTTGTCAGAGCTGTTGCATCTGTTTAGAACTTCCTTCACACTAATGAGTCTCTCCCTAATTAATCTTCAGCGTATGTATTCCTTCAGTCTCAATCATCCATGACCTAAATATACGGTCAATAGCAGCACGGTCATTGAATCTCACTGCTCTTTACACATGGTAGGTGGAATGATTACTTCAGCTTCCAAGTGAAAAGACAAAATTTACAAAGGTCAAGCAATGTACAAGCAGTTGCAACAGTGGGTACAAACTCCCAAGTTTTCTTCTCCTTTCATTTCTCAGCTTCTGAAGTACAAACATATGTATGGTGTTAAGTCGGTATTTCTAACTTTTATGTTACCACTTTATTCATAGTTGGACCATTTTCATCCCATTAATGCTTCTCTTTCAGAATATTTCAGAACGGGTTTAAAAAAAAAACTTGGAGTTTTAAAAATATTTCGGTCTTCCTTAATCATACAGGGATATATTTTCAAAGCAGTATGCCAGGAGTATTCCACGTGACTCCCATTCATGTTAAAATTAGAGACACAAGAATAAACCCCATATGCTGCTTTGAAAAGGCACTGCAACATGTCCAAAGAAAATTTCCGCAGCTTAACGGTTCTTGCACAATTTTTCTGCTTGTTTTTCTTCCTTTGATTTCAGAATATATTTTTAACAGCTGCTTTTTTTTTTTTTTTTTTTTTTTTAAAATAACACTTTGTAGTATGTGGAAAAATAGAAAGAAGTGATTCACTAGTTATATTGATTCCTCTGCGGCTCTTTTATTTTAAAATTATTACTTTAATCAAAACACCTTTGCTTTGTAGTATGAAAAGCTTCCATTTTTGACAGTCACTGTAGGCAACCTTCCTCTTGGAGCTTCAGCCCACATGAGATGTGCTTTCCACACTTCCACAAACATCGAGTGGTGCTCAATGCTTCTGTGTTAGCCTGAAACGACTTTTCACATCTGGACAGCAGGTTTTTTTTCAAGAAAGGCTGATGCACAGTCTCTTCTTGTTATTATTGATGCTTGTACCAAAGACAGGCAACATGGCTGTACAGGTTTGTAAGTTCAAGGCTTCAGTCTCACATTCGGATCTTCTGCCCAACACAGTATCTGTAATATCTCTGGCAGCCACAGAACCCACCCACCCAAAGCCAGCTGCCATCCTGGGCTTGCTGTGAGTGCAGCTTCTCCTAGTTTGCCTTGGTAATCACAGTGAGCATTGAATATGCTGTGCTCCTGCACACACAGACTAATAAAACGACCAGTTGATTATTGAATTTGTTGTTTATTATCAACTGATCCTAGTCAGTTGGAGAGAGAAACAGAACATTTTAATCTTGACAGCTCTGGTTCTCTTGGCATTGCTCTCTCATTTTTACTACTTGCTAGCACTGTGCATGAGAGAACGTGCACAAAGACAGTGTAAATATCATCTCTTTCTTTTTCCTCGTCCTTTCTCTACTGTCCCACACTGCAACACTTTTTCATTTCAGCCATTTACATCAAAAGTGCAGCAAATGCTGCATCTAACCACTTCCAAACTTTAACCTTTAAAGGATGTAAACAAAGGGAAAATAGCTTGCTTACATGTGGAAGGTGCTTCCACCATGGGAAAGAAAAGTATCATTGCTAACAGAATTCTGTATCAGGATATCAGAAAAGAAACTAAGATAAGGTTGTTCTGCCATTAAAACACTGACAAGTAGAAGATGGGCTAAGTTCCTACCTCCACTACTAATTTTCCAGGCAACATGCAGCAAGACACCATTTATGCATTCTTGTTATCACAGAATGGTTTGGGTTGGAAGGGACCTTAAAGATCATCTATCCAATTAAAAATTAACATCACATTGCCTTTTATCTTTTTAACACTTTGTATGTTCTGTCAATATGAATGGTCTCCTTTGGTCAGAAACCTGTGCTTAAAATACTGGAAAATTCCCAGAATGGCAGAATGACAACTTGCACCTGGAAGCAATGGAGCTTTAGCTAAAGCCCTTAAAAAAACCCCATGACACCCAAAACCAACCATAAAACAAACCCCCCCAAAAAAAATTATCCACAAGTAGCCAAAAATTGCTCTGACATTGATAGAAATATTGGTTGCTTTAGGCACTAGGGCTCAAATATTTGAATGAGTTACTGTGGTTAGACAAGTTACCACATCAGCTGAGCTACAGATGTAGCCCAAGGTAGTATTTAGTAAAACATACCTGTATGTTAGCAACAACATTTTGAGCAAATGCTTTTGACCTCCCATTTCAGAATAAGCTTGAATGCCTCTGTGCAATAACAGTTTGGCTGTCAGAGCTAAGACAAGTTAAAACTGCTTTAAAGGGGTCACTGCAGTTAATGGGGAAAGCCTGACTTTCTTGAAAGTGGCTACTGCATCCAACACAAAGATCTTTTGCACTTACTTTAATATTAGAAAAAAATTACGAGATTGGTTGATGCTGCATTTGACTTTGTTTCAATAATGATTAATGACAAGAATTACTACTTCTCCCTGATTTATACTGGATAAGAAAGAATGTTTTACACATCAAACTACAGAACAATTCAGGTTGCTAGAAAGTACTAGGTGTCAACAAGTCCTGCAGACACAGCAGAGCTAACCTCAGCTTTAAGCCAGGTTTCTCAGGGCCTTTTCTGGGTGAGTTTTGAGTTTCTTCAAGGATGAAGAGCAACTTGCTGTTCCAGTGCTGCACCAGTATCAAGAGATGGGAATATTTTGTCCTACCAGTTTTCTTCACTGCAGCTTGTCTTTTTTTCTGTCACCGTGCACTTCTTCACAGTTTCTTGCTCAGACAGTAGAAGATACAACTGGATCCATCCTCCTTCTTCTAGCCTTTTCCAAGATGAACAAATCCAATACCTTCATATTCTCTTTGAAGACCATGTGCTCCATCCCCTTTAATCATCTTGGTGGCCCTTTGTTGGATTAGTCCCATTTCATCAAACTTACTCCATTGCTGGGACACAAAACTGGACACAGCCTTCCAGCTGCTACCTTACCAATGCCAAATTGGTGGGAATAATCCCTTCCTTTGACCTGCTTGCTATGCTTTAGCTAATGCAACCCAGCATGCAGTTAGTCCACATCACACAAGGGTGCACTGCTGATTCATGGTACTCATCCACACAGCAACCATCCTAGAAGCAAACACCTACAATTATATTTGTAAAACATGAAAATGCTCTAAGTCCTCAGTTTCCATTAGCAATTGCCTATCCTCAGCTTGCTGTGGTACAGAAATTAATATCAAAGCCTTTGCCATCATAAAACTCAATGCTAGATACCAAAGTGTTACCCTAGTACTAAAATCAAGAAGCGTAGAGAAGGAAATTAGAATCATCAAATTCTTTCAAATGATAATAACTAAAGCAAATTGAGCAGCTATGAAACATCCTGTTCTCTGGAGCTTAAAAGCAACAAAGCAATAAAAAAAATCCCTAACCCATGCAGAGCTAAATAAGTTTTATGGAGAGGGTTTCTCTTTTCTCCCCAAGTAGAAGCACCATTTTAAAGATTTTGTTTTAACTAGAACCTTAAGGATTTTGCACAGTGAAGGGCCATTTAGGCCATATATATAACTGAAGCTGTTTGCAAGTTGCACATATCTAATACCTTCTACCTGAGGTTTATCTGTTAGATTGGTGGAGACAGGAGATTGCTCTTTTGTCTACATAAATTAAAGTTTGCAGCCCACTGTATATGGAACTAGGCTAGATAAACGAATAACCTGTTCTCTGGCATCATTATTAAAATGATGCATTCACACCATTACTCATGAGGGAAGACTTTTTGTCTCTGTAGCTATATTTTTAGGAATAAGAAACACCTCAGTGAGTGTCATTTTGACTGTAAAATTTTAACAGTGTCCTTCAGATTTCTACCACTGCTGAAAATACAGTGGTCAACAAACCCCATCCTGGCTTCACCAACTCCCTTCCAATATTCTGTGATCTCAAAGGGTCTTTCCTGTTTTTTTGACAGGAGGTATGGCTGTGTAAAGCTGTCAGCAAGCACTCCACTGATAGAAAGTGAGAAAAGTGGATAACATGCTCAGGTGGAAATGCTGTATGAACCATGACATTGCTTAAAGGAAAGGGGACAGCCAGAAGGAAAGACGAGGGAAATACATACTGTTGGAGGTCAGAGAACTGAACAGGGACAGATGCAAAAGGAAGCTTCACTTAACATAAAGAAATGCAGTAAGATTTCTACATCTAGTTGGTAGTTTATATATGTGTTTTTAAATAATCACACACAGGTCTTAAAACGCACATTTTAAGCATCAGTCATATAATAATCAGATCGATTCAGACTTAAAAAAAATCACAAGAAAAAAACCCACTAACAACTTACAAATCTCTAGCTTACATAGAAAAGAGCTCTTGGAAGGATTCTGAAAACCTTGGCAGCTATGAGATTACATCTTTTACCTCATAAATCTGATTTTACACAACTAAGGATGTTTCATTTCCCTACTTGGTGACTTTTGAGATGTTATTTTCTCTATGAAGCCCTGATCAATTGCTTCTGAAGAACCTGACAGCTTAACAATAACAAAGTAAGACCTGCAGTTCTCTTTGGATTTTTTGTGAAGTATAACAAAAAGTTTTAGGCAGCCTTTACTATTCAAGCAAAATTGATATAACCGCAATTTTTAAATTCTTGCTGCTGAGGTTCTCAGATCAGCAACACAATGAAGATCAGTGAGCTTCCCTGAGACAGAATACTTAAAATGACACAGATGCTTAAAATCTGGAGACACATCTCCCGAGAGAAGAATTACAATACAATTCAATACATGTTTGTGAGCTATTTCCCCAGATGCTTCCACTCTTCCAGGCACAGCCTTGACATTCTTGACACATGGATGGCTCTTAAGCATTTCATTTTTATGGGCATGGAATGAGTATCTTCAATTGATATGGCAAGATCTTCAATCAGCTGCACTTTTTCAAGGATCCTGACACAGAATTTGGTATTGGTTTATCCACATCTCTGGTGTTTGGCTTAAAAGGTTTAAATGCTACCAAGTCTCTCTTCACTCACACACTCAATTAGAAGGTGATATTCCTCAGCTTTCATTTTTCATAAATATTACCTGGGGCTTTGCTCCTCTGTTGCCATAACCAACATATAATGGTAATTTGAGGAATGAGGAGGGAGTCTGTCAATAAAATATCTTTCAGTAATCAATAAATCCAGAGCGATTTTTAACGACTGCTCAACAGTGTAGAGGTGAAAAAGCAAAGAAAAAAGTATCTTACAACTTTCTGTGGCACACACAACACCTTCCACCCTCCAATAAGCTATTTTGCTCTCAGTGGAAAAGTGGCAGAACCAAAGTTCACAGATCTCAGCTTCACTACTATTGCCAAGTAACAACTGGTCCTCCTATGCGTTCAGGCCCAAATATTCTGTGGGACAAAACCTAAGAATTCCTTCAGAAAGTACATGCTAAATACCCCCCCCTCCCATCCTCCTCCACTTTCCCACTCATCCAGTCTCTGGGAACTTGGGGACAGCTCGCGTTAACACACCACAGCCCGTGAACATCACTTAAGAAATCTTTGCACAGCCCATGCAGGACTCGTTCTGCTACAGCTGCCCTATTGTCTCTGTTCAAGGTAACCTACAGAAAGCTTACAGAGGCAGGTACCTCTCTTGGTCCCATTTGCAAGGTGCAGACATGGCTTGAAATAGTTGGTGTGCATAAAGGAGGGAAGGGGAGAGCCCCTCTGCTGCTGTGCACCATCTCCACCTCCCCCTCTGGCTCTCAGCAGCCTCCCATATGCCACAGTCAGTGTTAGTTTACACTACTGTTTTGGGTAGCAAGATGATTTTGTCAGGGTCTGGCCAGCTACCTCATGTGCTAAAAATAGAGACACACACAGCAGCATCGACTGGCGGGCAAATGTGACTGACGTGTTCAATCAAGACAATACCCAAGACATAAATTGCAAACAATGAAGGGCGTTTGTATAAGGACAGATGAGATGAAAACAACAAAGTGCCCTGGCTTTGCTGATGAGACATGTATGAAAGATTTCTGCTGCTCTTTTCAACCATGGTGCTATTTAGATTACAATTACTTATAGTGAAGCAACAATAACACCAGCTCTTCTGCTACTCTAAGAGAGGCTATAAAAATTTCAGTGTCAGCTACATCATTCATCATAATAACCTCATTTCAACTGAAACAAAATATCCAAGACATCACCTCCCCTCCCCCCCCTACCCTTTTTTATTTGCCTATAATAAGGTCTATAGTCTGGGGAGCTCTCAGACTGAATTCCATGCATTGTGATTCACAAAATGAAAATCTGGTATTATTTGCCCACTGACATTCACATCAGCAGCAATTCATGCAGCAAAAAGCCATATGCCATGCACCTCTGATTGAACTGTACTACAAAAACATATCCTAGAAAGAAGAAATAAAAATACAGAGACAAGAGTGGTTCCCAAGATCTGATTATTATCCACACTTTAGGACAGGAATGTCGAGGGCAATATCACAAAATACATTCTGGTGACAGTTCCAGTTAGGTTATATTGTTTACCTTAGCAACTGACACACCCTACATGCAAGTGAGGAATACTTTTTTTAGTGCAAAGGGTTTCTGCAGAGTACAAAAAAAAAAAAGCAGTTATCACAGATAAACTTGACTCAGTGGTTCTCCTCTGGTTATCAGGCTTTCCACTCAATCATCTTTTTGAAGGCTGAGATGTTTACTGGTTTGATCAGCACCCACAGAGATGAAAATGAAGAGTGCTTTGAAAATATGAAGTACCAACAGTTTTAAAAATTGCCATCTCCAGGGTGTTAAGCAGACCTGTACACGTTCCACAATAACACACAGACTTCATTAGAAAGCTGGGGGATAAAATCCACAGTGCCAAGGGCAGCTAGATTTTTCACAAATAAGATGCTGAAACCAACAGCAACTTTCATTACAAGGGAAAGGATAAGACAAATTTTTAACCAAGGAATATATCAAAATACTCTTTTCCTGGTGTTTTGTTTTGTGTTTTTTTTTTGTTTGTTTGTTTGGTTGGTTTTGATTTGGTTTGGTTATTTTGTTGTTTTTTTTTAATAACAGAGCTTTTATTGAGATACCTCTCCCTTTCCTTGCTTTTTCCTTGAAGAGTCAGTCTCTCCGTGTACCCATCCTGGCATATAAATGGGCAGTACTTCAGCTTTAAAATGCTTTTCCTTTTAAGCCTATGCCCTCCATAAAATCACTGCATATGTGATCACTGGACAGGGATAGTTCAGCTAGGATAATACCTAGATATGATACTGCTACCAAAGATCTTCAAAGCCTTCTGACAAAGATGGAAAATAGTAAAGATGCTATTTATAATGGAAAAAAAAATTAAACGAGAAAAATAGTTCATAAGCTGCAAAGTGCAGAGAAAGGGCAAGTGCTGTTCCTTACTGCTTCATTAACCAGTCTAAGTACTTATATTTCACAAATTAATTTTTTAAAATATATTTGCATTCTTGACAATGATAGTTAAGAGTGAAAAATTTCCAAAAGGAAGAAACCAACTAAATTTAAAAATACAGTCTTTTTTTTCAGTCCCTTTGAGCCTGACAGTCCCAACTTTTGGGGTATGAATGTTTAAATTTGGATCTGATTTTTAAGACAGATGCCTTCGTAAGTGGAAAACTGCATCTTTTGAGTCTTAATATCCCCTTCTCAGGTTCCTGTAGTTAGAAGCAACAGACAAGTAATAAACTGGCTTTGACAAAGAGAATCACAGAATTACCTTGACTGGAAAAGACCTTCGTGATCATCAAACATTAACCTAATGCTGACAAGTCCTTTTAACTAAACTATATTCCCTAAGCACTTTGTCTACCAGGGATGGTGACTCCACCACTGCCCCGGGCAGCCTGTTTCAAAGCCTGATAAACCTTTCAGTGAAGAAATTCTTCCTAATATCCAACCTAAACCTCCCCTGGAGCAACTTGAGCCCATTAACTCTGGTCCTATCACTTGTAACTTCATTAAACAAACCAGTCCCCAGCTCTTCACAAGCTCCTTTAAGGCAGTTGTAGAGAGTGATAAGGTCTCCCCTCAGATTCCTCTTCTCCAGGCTAAACAGCCTTCAGCCACTCCTCTTTAGCGATATGCTCCAAACCCTTCATCAGCTTTGCTGCCCTTCTTTGGACACACTCTAGCAGCTCAATGTCCTTTCTGTAGTGAAGGGGCCAAAACTGAACCCTGTGGAGTACAGGGGTAAGTAAGATCACCTCCCTGGTCATGCTGACAACACTATTCTGTTACAGGCCAGGATGCCATCAGTCCTCTTGGCCACCTGGGCAGCTCTCCAGCCACTCCTCCCCAGCCTGCCACCACCTCACCTTACCACACATGGAGACAGCCAGCTCCTACACCTTTAAGACTTTCTTCTGAAAAACTATCCAGTTTTCCTGGACTTTCGGAACTACTTCTTGAGGTATTCTTAGCCTAGGCCATAAAAGACACGAGGGAATGGGCTGTGGGCCCAGCCCTTTGGGATGGTGAGGAACTGGGGCACACGAAGGCAAGCTGAGGGAACTGCCTCTGCTCCAGAGGATGCTGAGACCCCAGAGCGGGTTGCACACAGAGGCTGTGGATGCCCCTACCCTTAAAGTGTTCCCTGCCAGGTTGGCAGACATGTTGAACAACCTCAGCTAGAGAAAGATGGTCCTGCCCATGGCAGGGGATGGACTAGGTGATCTCAAAAGGTGCAGAGAAAGAGGCAGCACCAGAGGAGAGGCACCATGAGCTCCAAGGCCATTGCTCAGGTGGCTGATGGTGTGGAGCCACCTCAAGATGAGGAGGAGCCCAAGGAAGTGGACCCACCCCAAGATGAGAAGGAGCCCACGTTATTCACCTTACCACATTTATTTGTTCCCCCACATTTAGCGCCAATAAACCTGTCAGTTTTTGCCAGTAACCAGGTGACAGATGCTCTCCATTAGCCCTCCACTACCCTGCCAGGGGAAGATAAAAAAGGGAATAAGGAACTGAGACTTGAAGGTTGGAAGAAAAAATAGGATAGGTTTAATGAAGCAGTAATAATGATGGCAAATTATAAATATATGTATAAAAATGTAAATTTGGAACCCTTGCTCCTCAGCTGGTAATTATTTCTGAACCAGACAAGTACCACACTGGACTGGACAGCAGATGGGATTGTCTGAGTCCAGAGTCCCAGTGACAGTCAACAACAACCTTGAAGCCACCAAGCAACCAAAAAGCAACAAGCCAAGGCCCACTGAGCTAAGAACAATTTACCTTTGTGTTCCCAATCTAGATCTACTTAGAGCAGCTTAGTAGCCTGGTTGTCTCTATGCTCCTCAGTAGCCTTGTTTTTAGGCATGTGGGCATCTACATGCAGTACCTTCATCACTAACTTACTCAGATAGACAGTAAATATCCTGCCACAGGCCAGCTGCCCAAACTGGTTCCCCCTTCTGCTGCCAATGATCTTGTTTCCACCTTTCCAGCCACCCCCTAGAAACAATAGCTACCACCCAGGAATCAGTGTACAGGTAATGTACTGGCCCCTTCTCCTGGTCAGCAATGTTTAGGGCCAGCTGGCTGGTTTTGACCTCTGTAAACTGGCTTGATTCACATGCTGGTTCTTCCCTACAAGACAGCAGGACCCATCAGTGAAAAGATCTGAGAGTTCTTTATATGCAGGGGCTTCCTTGGCACTGTCTCTTCTGGTAGCAGCCCAAATGCTGTACCCTCTGACCAATTTGTGATAACCTCCACGATGCTCGAGTGATTGAGACTCCCTGTTCATGATGCCTGTGTTATTATGGCAATCTGCTTACTCCAGATAGCATCAGTGGCATGGGAGGGGAATGATACCTTCCCCTTGTACACTTAGGACTGGCAGTCATGGTACCAGAAGGAGCTGAGCCTCAGGGCCAATTACTTCTGAAACAGCTCAAACTCCTTCATAGGCAGCAAATATCTTTTTTTTTTTTTTTTTTTTTTTTTTTTTCCTGAAAGAGTGGGACATATTTGGAGATCTGACAGGTGCAGATAAATGTACAGAGATGGAAAAGACTTAACAGAGCCATTCCAAAACAAGCAGCCAGTGAAGGAACAAACTTGCAATATCCAGGCCACAAAAAGCATAGCAGGTATACCAACAAAATGCTAGGGAAAGGTCTTCAACAGGCTGTCCCTACATCACATTTAACTGCACTGCTTGGAACAAAGCCTTCTTAAGGAAGTGTTTACTAATGGAAAAGACCTGACAAAATTTCCTGCACCCAATCATGCTCTTCTAGAAGATTTCCATTGTATTTGGAAGGTGATTTTTTTCCTCAATTAAAAAATGTCACATTTTCTGTATAAACTATGCAGAAGGCTAGCAAAGTGTTATTTGATATATATTTTTCACAAATTAAGGCATCACACAATTAATTATACAATATATTTATAGCAGTTATCTGTTTCCAATAGAAGTTAATAAAGTGCTAATTGCCTCAGGTATGAAAATGTGGAACTTAATTGTTGCTAATCTGCCTAAGCCTGGGGAATGCTGAATTGAATGTGAAAATAATTTATTTGCGGTGCCCTTAACTGATATAAACAAAGCATTGCCAAGAGAAGGTGCAATAAAGCTAACAGTGCAATCATTCCACTGGCTTGGCATTTTCCAAAGGTAAAATGCAAACAGAACAGCCTTCCAAGCTTCTCTCAAAGGAAGTTAAATGCATCTGTTTCAAATTGGTGAAAAAACACCCAAAAATAAATAATAAAGGCTTTGGAGAGCATCTGTGAAAAGTTATTTATCATTGCAAGGAAAGGGAAGTGACAGACAGATTTACAGATTGGCCAAAGGATTTTACATTCAAGTTCATTTGAATTAATTTTTCTCCTGCTTGAGGTAGCAGTTCTTTCATGCTCTTGGAGCTATCATTGGCCATCTTCCTCCAAGCATCCCTGTGAGGGAGTTGGAAAAAGGGTCACAGACACAGATGGAAGCAGCAACCTTGGGGCTGGAACTCCTGTGGCAGCCTGGAGCTGAGACAGGGTGATGGAGTAGGCTGGAGCAAACAGCCAGACATCCTGCTTCCCCTTTTGGTCCTGCCACTGCTTCACTGCCAAGGCACTCGTGCTCTAGATCTGTGTCTTTACCTTCTTCCTGTGAAATAGTTATGGAGACTTAACCAAAAGCCAACTCAGCAATGACGAGAAAAGTGTAAAACTTAGATAGCATCTAAGGGGGGGATCACTTGAGGATGCCAAGAGAGCTGCTCCTCCCCTCCAGGTGTGCAGCGAAGCCCTGATGCTTCCAGTTTAGGCATGGTACTGCCTAAACTGTTTAGGCATGGAAACTACTAGCACTAGGACAACAAGGTTACAGGAAGCATTTCAGACTGCACAGTCTGCTTCTGGAGTTTCCCAGATTCACAGAAGATCCAGCAAAGCTCCTGGCAGCTCCTCTGTCATGTTGCTGGTCTGATCCTTTCTAAAAGATC
Organism: Heliangelus exortis; assembly: GCF_036169615.1. Classification (NCBI taxonomy): domain Eukaryota; kingdom Metazoa; phylum Chordata; class Aves; order Apodiformes; family Trochilidae; genus Heliangelus; species Heliangelus exortis. The sequence goes on along the minus strand of NC_092423.1, from coordinate 48,657,855 downwards.
CTCTATTCCTTTGTGTCCTTACAGGCAGCTCACGTTATCTGATGGTGGTGGTGGCCCACAGCATGTGTTTCAACACAAAATACCCCTCCCAGAAGTACACTCCTTAAAAGTCTGCCCTTGAACTCTGTCGTATTTTGAAGCTAACCTTACACAATTATTTATCCTACAGCTGCTGAAAGCATGACAGCACTAGAGAAGCTGAGAAGCCCATGTCATGACATCTCCAAACCGTCACAGAGCAAGGAAATGGCATTTTTCATTTTTATGCTATGCTTGGTTACGTTTTCTGTTATCTTGTCATAGAGCAAGGAAAAATGTTCACAAGGTCTGAGCATAAACATCTTTTGCAGTTATCAAATGCTTCCCTGTTTGCTTTGGTATTTAATTAAATGACTCACGTAGGGCATTTATTGTTTGCATCTGCTGTCACGGTGAACAGTGTCTATTCTACTGATTAGCACAGAAGAACAGTTTGTTATGTGTATACCTATCGGGGACATATATTATCACCTTGCTGAGCAGATCCTACGCCTGCACGGGGATCCAGTGCCACAGCTTGGTGTGTCACTGAAATAGCCAGATGCCTCAAGTGCAGTTGCTCAGGGTACCCAGGTGTGACACAATGAAGTGAATGCTATCTTTGCCAAAATGCTGAAACTAGAGTTTTTGGGGGTTACTAGGAATGCTTTTATTGTTAAAAAATAAATTTTCATAGAACAATTAAAAGCCAGAGTGCACACTCTGATGATTTCAAACATATGTCCATCAGGCAAAATAATTTAACCACAGTTCTCAGTGATGAGAAAAATGCATTGGCAGCATCATTAGCTAACCTCAGAGAATGGTTTGGTTTGGAAAGAACAATAAAGATCACCTAGCTCCAACCCACCTGCAAGGACAGGGACACCTTCCATTAGACCAAGCTGGTCAAAGCACCATCCAACCTGGCCATGAAGACTTCCAGGGAGGGTGCATCCAAAACTTCTCTGGGCAGCCTGTTCCAGTATCCTACCACCCTCACACTTAAGAATTTCTTCCAAACCCTAACCTAAACCTTCCCTCTTCATGTTAAAAGCCGTTACCCCTTTGTCCTATTGCTACATGACTTTGCAAAAAGTCCCTCCCCAACTTTCCTCAAGGGCCCCCTTCAGGTACTGGAAGACTGCTGTAAGGTTTTGCTAGACTCTTCTCCAGGCTGTACAACTCCACCTTGTCCCACTTTCCTATTCCTTAAACCTGGAGTATCAGTTCACAAATTCAGTTTTGATTTCAAGCATCATATAAGAGGACTTCCAATGGTTTTGATTTAGCATCCCCTACTTAACTTTAGCCATATTGAAATTATAATCTGTGTCTTGTTATGAGTAGTCATTTTTGGCCATCTAAAAACCTAAAACTACACTAATACACTAATAAAAGCAACTATCATTAGACTCAACCTCTACAAAGCTGCTTCAAAACACTGGAAGGTGAATCAAATACTTTCACCTTTTCCTTCCACACTGGGACTTGGAAGCAGCAATTTTTATTCTTAATGTTTGGTTTGTTTAAGATGGCACTGCACTAGGCACAAACTAAGCAAAATTTTTCATATTGTTCTACGGGTCTAATAACAAGCTATGGCTGTCTCTCTAGTTAAAATAATCCATTTGCTTACCCTTCCTTCTTTTAGCATGTGAACTTCAAGCATACAAAAAGCAGCAGACTGAAATCTCTGGAGACCAGAGCTAAGAGAATAAACTTGTCTCCTACATAATGTCCTATCTGTGGACTCCTTGTCTCACCAGAAACAATATGTGTATTGTACAAGGAAATCGCTAACAAGACAGTGATCTCAGTATAAATGATCATTAGGGCAATATATTTGCATTTACTTAAATACAAGTAGCAGAGATAAAAAAAAAAAAAAAATCAGTTGGGAGTATGCTTTCATTTGGTCCCGTGGAAGGAATTCTAGAGATTATTTTCTTGAATCTCACGTACCAACATGTTAAAAAATTAAAAAAAAAACCCATTAACCAATTTAAGTACCTTGTTGTCTGTGTGACAGCAGTTCCCCTGAGAAGGGTGTAGGTGGCCCCTATGTGGGGGAAAACTGACTGATGAGCACCCTTTTAAACGGGCAGGCTGGTGGTTAAGGTTTCTAAATGCTGGAGTGCAAGATAACTCAGTCCAACTTTCTTACAATCAACACGGACTCCAAAAATCAATACACAAGGCTTTCTTCTACTGCAATAAAACATGTAGAATTATGTAAAGCCTGGAGACAAGATTATATTTTTGAAGTCATAAACCATGCTGTCTGCTCATAAATGACTGCTGAGGACAGAGGGTGTAAAGTGTCCTTTGATCATCTGTAGGCTCAAATTTAAAGAAAAGGTTTCACATGGAACTGCTGCCACTTGCACATCTGTCTATCCAACTCCATCTTAATTTCTCTAGAAAACTCATTAGACATGAATTATGCATATTTTAAAATGTTATAAAGGCATAGTATAAGCTTAGCTGCCTGACTAACTATTCTATTCAGACATCCACAAGCACATTGAGAGGCTGTAAAAAAGATTTTAGGTCTGACAGTATCACACTATCACCATAGAGATCCAAGGAGTTTTTCCAATGAACGATTTGACAAAAGGTGTCTCTCTTAATGAAAGAAACTCAGTGAGACAAAGCATGAGATCATAAATATTTCACTGAAACACCATAAAATTCTTCTATCCCTGAGCAAAGCGCTGTTTTAATTATTTTTTTTTAAGCTTTAAAAATGAACAAACCTGTATGAAGTATTCACAACATGAATTGAGGAACTATGATGCCACAGTATGCCATTTTGTCATCAAAAGAAAGTCTTAATCTGTGGCTTTAAAACCCCTTGAGAACTGAAATCTGAAGGGACTTATTCAATCACTTGATTTCTTTTAGAGCCTATCACTTAGCAATGCCAGAGGAGAAAATAAATCTCTATATGTGGACACAGACCTCCTACAGCCCCTTAATGCATAAGCTATTGTGCTTAATCAAAATTAAGCAAAAAGCTCCTTTTCTTCCATTACGATTAAAGACCAAAGCAAGTGGATTAGCTTTTTAGCAGAATCTCCAGGTCTCAAGAATTACCATCAGATATATTGAGAGTGTTAAATTTTGGAGATTCTGGGGGAGGAAGAGAAGAAAGAAGAAAATGAATGAACCCATCAGCCAGGTGGGCAGCAAACCATAGCAAAGTGGCATTTCACACATTACCATGACAAGCAAGTTACTGAACTGAAAAGTAGTAATACAAAGATGTACAAAGCAACTTTTTTTATTTTACAGCAACTAAGCTATGGCATCTTGTGAAGTCTGCTTCCCTCCTGTTCACTTCTGAAAGTATGGTCTGAAGGCTCCCTGGGTCCATGTGGCTTTTGCCTGCCAAATTTTCACAAGGGACCGCATAGAAACTGGTACCCTTAACACATAGGAAAGATGTAGAAAGAATACTAACGTGCCACGATCACCAAAGCCCCTTTGTAAGGAGTAAGGAGCAGAAAGGGTGTTATTTAGTTTGGTAAAGCTATCAGCACTGGCAGCTGTCACCCACCAACCAGATGGGTAAACCTTGGTACCACTATATAATGTATCATCCCCCACAAATCCAGAAGTGCTTCACAAGCCCACGCAACAACACAGTTTGCTTCACTCACAGATCCCTTTAGACATTTATCAGCTGAGTAATGCACAACGCCACCACATGGCATTTGAAGCACATAAGAGCACAAAAATCTCCTTATGACTGAAAGAAAGGATTTAGATAAGCAGAACATAATTACAGAACTCTTAGAAATGGAAGTCGCAAGAGTTTAATATTCCCTCCCGTTTACAAAACCAGTTACAAAATCAAGGCTGATTTCTGCAGCCAGAGATCCTGGGTTCATCTCTCATGAACCACAATGCCACTGCCAGACACAAATCCTGGTAGCATGATTGCAAACATTTCAGATTTGCCCCTTGGAGTTAAGGATCACCTGTCTTCAGTGACACACGTAGCAGGACCTACTGCTCACCTTGCAACCTGAAAGAGCTGCTGACTGAAGCCATGGGATTTTCAGTAACAGGAAACACAAACAGAAAACTAGTCAGATAAGAGAAGAAACTACCTGTTCTTCCCTGAGGCTCCACAGCACTGCCTAACCTGAAAAGTGAATGACTTTCTTTTCTTTTTAGGGTGATCTTGGTTGTTGCCTGAAACAGCACCCCTCTTTTCTTGGATTTCTAATGATATTCCAATTCAAGTTGTAGGAAATTATGCACACAAATCCTTCTTCTACTGAGACAGAAGGTCTGAAAGTGATAGGCAATTGTTAATATATTTATGTAAAACAAACACATACTATGAAGTAGCCTTTTAAAAGTTGTTGCTTTTTTAAGCTATTTATTTTAGGTTTCTACACTGGTTCAGTGAATTATCTTGCACCTTCTGTGCTTCTGGACCATTAGGTAAGAGAAGCATGATGGGAATTCCACACAAGAACAAGCCTCTAGGCCATCTAGTTACAACAGCACGCATTTTGGACTTCACTTCTCTCTTTTTCCAAGGCTCTGGTATGGCTAACAGCTATCTTACCTCAAAAAGGTAACTCAACAAAGGTTATTCCAAACCATGTCCTAAGGAATCACCGTCACTCTATAGCAGAAAACGGACATTTAGACCACTTCAGTAATAAATTGTTCTAATTAGAATTTAGGCATGATCTTTCTCACCATTCTCAACATTTGAGTCTGGTTCAGAGCTCTTCTTTGGCACATGCTGATGCAGTCTCACTTTTCATTCTCAACCAGCAGCTCTATAACAAACATCTCTCACAGAGACTCAAGATGCAGTCAAAGGATCCCAACAAAGATAAAGGATGCCAGCTGGCCACAAGTTTGTCCTTCTTACAAAATGCCAAAGATACTGTTCAGACCCATGGTAAATTAGACAGTTAAAACAGGGTATCTAGGGACTACTAAGACACACAGTCCTGTTCTCCATAGCTTTGCTGAGGGCCAGGAGATTGGCTGAAACCGCCAGAATTGTCTTAATAAAAAAAAATTTTAAAAAATTAAAAAAAAAAAAAAAAAGTGCAATAGTGAAGAGTTTTGTTGCAGTTTGGGGTTTTTTTGTTTGGTTGGGGTTTTTTTTGGTTTGTTTTACTGGGCTAAACTGCACAGCAGTTTGTCAGGATTGTGTCCACTCTTGAATATTTTATCACTTTAGTGTTCACATGAAACAAAAGGGAAGCACAGAATTATCACTGCAGTACTCTCTTTGCATTATTTACAACCTTAGAGGCTGCAGCACTTCAGCATAATATTACTAACATAAAGAGGCAGAGTTTCCCCTCAAGCCAGGTTTTTAGCTTCACAGTCTGCAGTGCAACATGATTGAAAAAGGTCAATGAATCTCACTTACACCTCCCATCCCATACCCCTGCCTTCTGAATGCTGGTGCTCTGATGTGCAAAGAATCTGAGCAGATAAAACTCCAGAGCATTCAGCAGAATAGGGATTAGTAAATCCCTGTGCCTCCGGGGAAAGAATAGATGGCCTCGTTTCACCATCCTGACAAGTTATTACCATCCCACCCTTTTTCTTGCCTTGTTAAAGTCCTCTGAAGTTGCCCTCATTTCCTTCCATGTCTTGTTCAAGAGCTGAATGCAGATACAGAAGAACTCCTCAAACGATCTGTCATGGGTGAAGAACATGGGATGGAAATCGTTGCAGGTCTCGCTGGCTAAAAACAGAAAAACAAGGGGGGTGGAATAAAATATGTACAGGCAGGAGCTTCAGAAAATAGACATAAAATACAATCAGCCGCAAAAATTAGAAAACACTGTAATCAAAAGGAATCAGAGTTCTAGTAGAAAAAGATGTCAAAACATTATCCCAAAAAGCCAGCCTTGGTCTACAGTCTGAAAGACAATGAAACAGTACAGAGCCTGTCTGTAGGAGACTGAAAGGAGGAACCAGAGGAAGCAACTGCCTGCTTGCCTGAATATTCTCTCAATGAGTGTTTTGAGTGTTTTGTTTGTGCCAAGTTTTGGTATTCAGGTGGGGACAGAGAGACACAGGGAAGAAGCACAGGTTTCCTCATTAAAAAACTTGCCTTCCCCACTGCTGGCAGCATGTACCATATTGCATACTGAGAACCAAACACCCAACCCCAGCAGTCACAAACCAGTATCAGATCAATGTACACACTGAAACGTGAAGCTCTGCTGGCATGGCAGGTGATCTGCCCTATTGAACATGGATATACCACAGAGAAAATCAGAGACATACAGATGAAAATGTAATTGATGATATTTGTTCTTTGAAAATAATGGTAAAAAAAAGAAATGTATTTTCCCTCATCTGTCCTATATATCTGAGACAGAAGGGGAAAAAATATAAAGAACCCAAAAGTCAAACTTCCCCTTTTTAAACAAATACTGGCCTTAAGGAAGGAAAAAAAAGAATACTATACTGATGATCTCAAAAGGGAAAACCAAAGTTTGACAAGACTGCTGTGAATCTCCTTGAGCAAAGAATTGACTTTTGGAAAATAAAGGCTGAAGCAATGCTGACCTCTAGGCATATCTGAGCAACCTAGGAAGAGAAGGAGCTTTAGCCAAGGACTAGAAGGGATTCTTAAATCCTGCAGGGCCACCTCAGTAGGCTGCATATTTGTGTTCTTCAAAAAGTAACAAAAAAAAAAAATCATTAAATTGATTAAGCCAAAGTTGACTAAACTTTTCTTCATATACTCAGTTCCCAGATGTCTCAGCTTCAGCTTTCACCTCTGCATGAGTGCTCCTTTGGACTGTTCCAGCACTCACATGCCTATGTAAAAGCATCTTTCCTTACTTCATACAGCCACTGTTAGGCAAGCTTCCTCCTCTGCAAGAACAGCAGAATTATCGAGCACTGGAATAAATCATGTTTTTCATAAGGTTGGATGACTGTCTGACATCTGCTTTTTCTCAGTGGAACTAGAGAAATTAAAATTAAGATTCTTTGTTGGAGAACATGAATGGTTCAGGAAGGTACCCGGTCCTGGTACCTCTTCTAGCCACAAAATTACCCTTTCAGCATGTTTAGTTACTTCTGTCACACCAGCAGCCCTGTCACAGGAACATCAGTTGTTCTTAGAATCACCTGAGCCCTCAAAGAAAAAAGGTTTCTGATCTTCCCCAACATGCAGCATTCCAATTATAAAGCAAAACTTTGAAGCTTAATTTTAAATTTGAAGCTTAATTTTAAATCAGTTTTACTATGATCTAATCAATTCCTCAACTACATAGCAAGGATGAGAAGTAATTTTGGAGCACAGGTTTCATTCTAATCAAGTAAGCTCCATTTACTTCAAAGGTTGTGCAGACAAGGGGGAATTAGTCAAAGCATAGACCTATATTTATGAGGCACAACTCAATCCCTTCAAAAGAATAAAATGCCTCGGGCATGAACTTCAGAACACCTTCAGCTTCCATTCTTTTCACTGGAGCTGCATGGACTCAATACTTCCAATAATCAGACCTTCATCCTGTAATAATGTCAGAGACACAACAGGACGGTCTCAGAGGGCACTTGTCTTTAAGTCATGAAATACTATAATGATGAGAAGAAATAACACCAAGCAGAAGAATGCAGCCAGTACCTTTGCTATATAAATCACAGCACAAAACAAGGCAATAACCCTCAACAAGCACTGGCCTTTCTGAGCCTCTTTAGAGCCTGAGCTTATCACTCCTCCTGCTCATAAAAATCAATAAATCAAAATTAATGGAAAGGCTAGAGATTCTCAGAAACCTGATCATCAGTTCTCATTCATGCTCTTTATGACAATCAGCCCCAAAATGTATCTACTATGTGGACTAGCCTGCATGCAGAATCAGAGGTGCCACCTTCCTCCCCTCCCTTTTTTTTTTTTTAAGTAGGCAACATACTTTGTTTTATGCCTTCTCAGTCTGAAAATGAAAGAGTAAAAATCATTATTATAGATATAAATGGAGAAAGTTAGGCCTGTTAGAAAGCAAGATCAATGTCTTAAAGCACAAAGCAAATTCTGAGGAAAATTCAAAATGAAATAGTAAACAGCTTACTTAAAATTTCCACCAGCATCCAGACAGTAGAGGGAAAAAAAAAATCCATACTTGACTTCGAAGGTAGTTTCTTGAATGTCTCAAAAAATTTTATCCAAAATAACACAATTCAATGGAAAAATCATAAATGAAGCATATCAGTGGTGATTACATTACAGCATATCTGCAGCTCAGGTCACGTCTATGTTCTGCTTCAAGTGTTTCAATGTCTAATGAAAGACAATTCTCATCCCAATACTTTCTTTCTCCTTTTGACAGGTAAGACAAAGATGAACGAAAAGGCAATACTGTGTTACCAGTGGTTTCCATACCAGAAAAAGACCAAGTCAAAACCTGGGGTCTCACCCCACTCACTCCAACCCCAAGTCAACATCTCCAGTATGACAGCACTGCAGAGGGGGCAAATTTAGAGGCTGTTCAGATTCACTAATTAAAAACTTAATGGATTTATTTTTTTAACTAACTGGTAATTTGACTGCTTCTAAACTGAAACTGAGTTCCAGCCTTAGAATAATTTGGAGACCTTCTATGCAAAAGCTGTATACAAAATTCCTGCCCTTAAAGCCAGCACTCTCTAACCTTCACTTTGGCAAGCAGGGACTAACCACATTTATAACCACACATAAACACACACAGCTGCAACGCAGGGATGCAAATCATCATGATTATTTAATAACACCATCAAGTTTTAATTATGGCTCTGTGAGATCACCTTCAAAAAGAAAGTCAGGGATGTCTGGCCTACATAAATCAGGTGAAGATTTTGTTGATTTTCCTTTCCTGGCACAGTTCTCAGAGCTGTAGATCAATGTGCCACCTCTCAGGATTCAAGCAGTCCTTTAAGCTTCTAGCTGATCTATAGCTGTGACTTTAAGGAAGAAGCTTAGTTAATTTCTCATCATAAATTGTATTGGCAAAAAAAAGAGCTAATTTCTACCAGGGAGTTTATTTGGTTCCTTCAGTGTATATTTTTAGTGTCTATCCAACACAATTTTGTCTGTCAGTTCATTTCCTAAACTACAACAAAGACATTCAAGCATCCCAGAGTGTTTGAGTGGTAAACAAATTTGATACGCTATGTTGTTCCACTGAGGACCAGTAGAAAATAAGAGGAAAAAGGAAACAAATTGGGTAAGATGAGCATTATACCTTCATTTTTTACCCCATCTCTGAGTGTCTTTTCCCCTGAGAAACAAGATCATCAGGGCTGACTTTCTTTTAGCTGTGTGAAGACCAGTTAGGTATTTATGTAATTGCATAAACTTGTCTTGGAAGGGCACAGATTACATGAAGATGTTTCACTAAGTGTTTGACTTAAAGTACAGCAGAGAATTAAATTTCAGAGTTGCTGTGGTGAACTGAATACAGACAACAGGGATTTCTGCATGCAATATAGACTCAGAGAAAGGACAAGAGCACCAGACCAGACACCAAGGCTGGTGGTGCCACTTCACTGTCCAAACCACTGTGAACAAAAGGCCACCAGTTCAGCAGAAGCTGGCTGATAGCTGGAAGGACTGATTATGTCTTTCCCTCACCTTAAAAATAGTCTGTGTGTAGGCATCCATAGCTAATTTCAACTTGGAAAGGTAAAAAAAAAAAATATGATTAATATAATTTTATCTTCAAATTTATTTTATGCAAGTAACACAGATAGCCCCCTTCCTCCCCTCAAAGCTACAACAGCAGACAGAGATACAGTAATACACCTTTCTAGGCAAGGTACTGCCCTTGATCTTAAGAAACCTCTGCTTTCTGCCTGACACTGCTGAACTGCTGTGTTGATACTGATCCCTCAGAGTGTGTTTAAAATGGCACGCGGATGGTCATTCTGACCTCCCTTGTGAAGTTCTTGAATTCAAGAAATGAAAAAAAGTCATACTGGTGTGAAAGCAAAATAGCAAATAGCAATATTTACCATGAAGAAGAATGTCTGAAATTAGGAACTGGCTCAACCCATTATTTTCAAAATCCACTCACAATGCTTTGTGGGGACAAGATGAGATGATTTAAACAGCCACTTTTTTTTTTTTTTTTTTTTTTTGGGGGGGGGGGGGTATTTGTTTTTTTTGCTTTTGTTTTTGTTAATGTAAGGCTTGTTTCCGTCACATCAGGCATGCATGGGAAAGATGATTTACTGGTCACAAGCCACCTCATTAATGAATGTCAGCCATGTACAATTGGTCTCCAAAATACAACTAAAATAGCTTTAATGAAGGAGGTAATAAATAAAAGTGGTAACATTGCTCTGTATTCTCAAATATTTCAAAAGCTGGCAGACAGCTTATATCAGTCATTTAAATATGGCCAGCTGGCATTAATGCTGTTACACATAAAGGGACATACAGACACCTGTGGTGAGCAGGAAGCCTCTGTGCTGAGGATGGCATTAGCAGATCCTGTGCACCTTGAAACTCATAAAGAAAAGCAACCTGAAATTGCATCAGCACAATTTTCAGCTAAGGGAAGCAATGACAAAGTTCTGGGAAACTGGTTTGCAAAGACCCTGGTAGAGGGGGTTCCAAAAGCATCTCTCTGTTTGAAAGATACTCAGGATCCATGCAATCCAGTCTCCAGAGAGATCTGTGTTGTCTGGTACCGAACTTCTGCTTAATTCTGGTTTAGTCTCATTTATATTTATCCCCTCTGTTGTTTTCCCCAGCTTCACAGAATGGAGATGATGACATTTGATCAGAGGGGGGTGGAAAGATCCACTGCACTTTTTGAAGTACAGCAACATCCACATATGAAGGGTGCAATATGGACCTTGGAAATGTCATCTCCGCTTGGCACAGCCTCCTCTGGGATTACATTTGTCAATAACCAAAGACAACCAAAGAGCAACTAACTCTCATTAGCTCTCAGGAGAAGGAGCACTGTAATTTCTGCTCCCTGAAGATGAGATACAGTAAAACTAACTACTTCCATGACCATTTTTATACACACGATCAAATATTCTCTCAGTAACACAGAGTATAAAAGATAAAGAGCACCTAATATCGCAGAGACACAGCAATTGCCAAGTCATCTACACCACTGATCCCTGCAGTCTGCTGGCAATAATTTGAGAGAAAACCTTTGGCTACCTTTCTGGCATGTGATAGGGAAATAGTGTAATTTAAGGCAAGGGAGGTCACTAGCAAATGGCACTGCAGTAATGAAGTAGTAATATTGCTGCCAATCATGTAGTTTTCTTTCCCAGTGATCAGTGCTCAGTTGGTATTAGAATAAAAGCCACTCATTCTTTTTACTTTGGTTGAGAGAATAAGATACAAGCAATTAAGATTCAAGACAAGCAAAAATAACGCAGAAAGCTAAGATGCATTTGTTAAATTCAAAGTCTACGTGAATTATATGAGGATTTTATTTTGCCTTCTTTGAAATAAAAAGGGGATAAGGAAGCCCACTGAACTGCACAAGGTGTGCCACTGGTTTTCCCAGAGCTGTGGACACATGTGTGTGTCTCAGAAATGTCACCCCAGACATACCAGGATATCAGGAGTGAATCCAAATCCAAAAATCTCAGCACCAAATTAGCATATACACAATTACTTGGGAAAACAATGAGCTGATCATGAAAAGTAGGGCAAAAATGCCCCCTCTTTAACCTGGTGCATTTCCATAGCACCAAAATTACCCAGAAATACACTGCTACAAGAGACCTTCAGCAACGTACCTTACCTAATCACTTATTTAGTTGGGATAGAACAGATATGAAACTGCTCAACATGCAGCAAAACTGTCAACTCAAACTTCTCATAAAGATGCAAAGCAACAGCATTTCTCTGAACTGATGAGATTTCTCATTTGGGGAACTATAGAGGGAAACTGGAATAAAAGTATACATGAAAAGGCTTCCTACAGTCTTTTAAGCTTTCCTTTTTTGAGACTGAGAATAACTACATTATGTAATGAAAAGCAAGAACTCTGTGAAGCCTCAAGCCTGATGAGACAGGCAGAACTAGTATGATTATGGCATACTGATCTTCAAACTCTTCACTAAATTTACCAGATTTACTGTATAAAAACCATGCCCCTCCTTTACCCCAGTCTGCCTCTCTCCTAAAGGAGACCCTGACTATTGTAGCACAAGTCAATAAAGCCCTGCAGTCATCACTGCCAACAAATCGAGCAGTTCAGGGGTGGCTTCTGTCCTACATCCATAAGGAGGTGACTGAAGAACAGTATCTGGGCAGACTCACCCTGCCTCATCCAGAGCTGATGCTGAACTGAAGGACAAGTGCACTTGTCCTCTCAAGCAGGCTGACTTTGTAAAAATAACTCCTTTTGCAACTCCCACCAAACACGGAGACTTTATGTCAGTTCAGCAGCCTGGGCACACCAAAAACCAGAGATCAGAATTGCTCTCTATTATCCACCCTCCCGAGTGAAGATAAAGGGTGAATAAGGACGAGAGACTTAAAAGTTGGAAACTGAAACAGGTTTATTAGAACAGGAGAAGGGCAGTAACACATAGGATAAGGAACAAATATACAAATGCACATACAAATATATCACCAGACGATGTGGACTCTGAAGAGCACGTGGTGAGCTGATGGTAAAGGAGCCCAGGGGAGCAGCAGCCAAGCAAGGAGTGGGCAAAAAAGAGGGGGGCTGCCACTGTGCCTGACTTTTATAGGCTATGGGTAAGAAGTGGGAGGGAATAGACCCTCCTGTGTTCTGCCCTCTCAGATCTCTTAGCGTCCTAAAGATCCTCTCCTCTAGGTCCTTGTGCTGGTACCAAAAATTATCCTGGCCTACTCAAACTATGACACTTCATCACACCTCTCCTACTTAGAATGGAGCTGAAGACTGAACAAAGTGGTTTGGAAATGCAAAGAAAAAGCCAAAGTGCAAAGAGAGGAAAGTTACTCACACACAAAAAGGAAATGAAAAAGACTACAAAGAATCAGCAGTGTGCTGATAAAGGTTCCCTATCTCATTCAAAAGCAGCCTATATTTATGTGTGACAAAAGAGGTTCCAGAAACAAGTAATTGTGAACTGCCTCTACAATGTGTCACAGCACACTGAACAGGAAAGGAGACTGCTTCCCTCTTCACACTGCTAATCCCAGTAAAAAAAACCAAAACATAAACAAAACTAAAAAGAACATCAAAAAACAAAACAAAAAAGCCCAAACCAAACCCCCCAAGAAAACACATGCAAAAGAAAAAAATAAACATAAAAAGAAAACAAAACCAACCAACCAACCAAACAAACAAAAAACCCCAGTGATAAATAAGAAAATGCTGTTTTAAAACCTGACGGATAGTGTATCATTTTCAGAGGTGAGAACACTTCAATCGAATTAGTCATGCATTTCAAGGAGAAAACTCTATGGAAGTGGAAATGGCATGAAAAAAGAAGGGGTTGAATTTGTTGTTATCAGAAAGGAATGCCTTTTGTGAACAAAATACAGAACTGCAAGTACAGATCTACAATTATGTTTCAGAATATTTACAGTAGCCCTGAATAATAACATAAAAAGAATTTTAACCATTAATGTGATAAATTAGCTTAGGGACTACGAAGTGTTTATGGTCACTTCTAGTAAATCTGTAGACCAAGAAGGAATTACACACACAAGAAGGAATTACACATACTAAGCTGAGTCTACAAAAGCTTGTCTAACAACCAGACACACTATGCAAAAACTTCCTACACCAGACCAGACTCCTGACACCATGGCAAAGCACACAAGGAAATGATGGCTACATAAAAACTCAAAAAAAACCCTCAAAAAAAAAAACCAAAAAAAAAACCTAAAAAAAAAAAAAAAAAGTAACATTGAAAGGAGGCAATCTGAGCTCAGCCCTTGCAAGGTAAACACCTTATCACATCTGTTACATGTTGATACTCTTAAGTCCTTTCCCTGTTGCATCCATCTTCTCCCTTAGCCCTCAGAGAAACTATAGCCTTAACCATATCATCAGAGAAATCAGGAATAATGACAGTAGCAATGGAGGAGGTAGATATCTTCAGCATTTACAAAGAGCAGCATAAAGGCAGTCACACTGCTTAACCACTCTTTTTAGCCCTACAACACTCACTGGAAAAGTTTACTCCTAAATGCTATACTCTGGCACAGTTACTATTGACTGGTGCGTCACTACAGATGGAGAACATTGAGGGCTGGAGTCAGAAGTCTGGAGGTGTAGAAGTGGGCACTTGCCTGCCTTTGCTTGTGCACATCCTTGATGTTTCCCTCCCTTGAGCTGTATACTGAGATGCCTTTCATAGCAGGTCTGCCTGCTACCTCTGGCTAGCTCCAGAAGTGCAAATCAGAGAGGACAAATAACTATTTATCTAAAAAGTGAGTAGCACGCTAACCATATGCTAGGTTTCCTGCCATCACAAAAAAGGGAACAAAACAAAAGCACTCTGAATTTAGCCACTTGCTTTGAATCAAACCTGGAAATACTCAAAATGCCAAATCAGGTAAGAGATTGACAGGGAAAGATGACATCAATATCAATAGAAAATGATTGCCCGTCATTAAGATAAGGGAATTCAGTAAACCACACATCCTAGAGTAAAGGTAGGTCATGTTTCATGTCAAATCTGGTTTTGAACTGTGTTGAAACTACATGGCTTGCTCAAGAACCAGGAGATGCATGCCTACTAGATTTCCTGGAATTCTTTGAAAATATGTCTGGTACCACCATTACTACAGCTTCATTTAGGACAACTCACCTTAGCAATAATTTCTCTCCTCCCTCCCCTTCTGTATCTCCCTCCCACCTTTGGAAAAGTAAAAGGTGAGAAAGAAGAAATCAGTACTGAAGAGAAGTTTGCACAGGAAAATCCTGTGCAATCTACCCCAGGCTGGCAACACCTTAGCATGTTTATAGCTACTCCCATCTTGGTCTGCCATAGGCAATCATCATTAAGTGTGGCAGCAACAATAGAGTGATCTGTAGGGAAATGCTAATTTTCCCTCTTCTCACAAACTCAGTCCCTATCTGTACCCAGCTGGACTTGCTGAGGTGAAAGTCATCAATTCACTGCAGAAAAGGCACCTTAGTTATCCAGCCACAACTGCCTGAATTGTTTTTTCACCCTACAAATTGTATTAATCTCTAAATAATGTTTTTTAAATATCTGGGCTAGAGTCCCATAGTCAGACTGGCAGAAGAAAAAACTGCCAAAGCACACTCTTTTAACACAGACCAAACTGAGTAATTGCTAATCACAAAAAAAAAAAAAAAAAAAAAAAAAAAAAAAGGAAAACAGTGATGTGGTAGGGTGCAAGCTGCTCAGGAAACATTGAAACTCAGTGCTTGTTACTGTATTTGTCTGAGAGCATCAGCCTAATGCCCTGTTTAAGAGCCAAGCATGTTCAATGGCTTTTTGAATATTAATCTGTTTCTAGAAGGATATAAGTTAACATTAACTCTTCAGATGTTAAACTTCAACTCTTGAAAGACAAGCAGAAAATCAATTTAATGAAACCACAGGCTTAACAACAGATGCTATTTAAACACCACATATCTAAATGACATTTGCAGCTCATAAGCCTCTCTAGCAGAGTTTTTAACTTCTTACATTAATATGAACTGAGCTGTTTGATTCGATGGCTGCCACAGCAGAGTTTTGGATAGGTAAAACTACTGTCATCAAAAGTCATATTTTAGAAATGTTAAATTAATTTGTAATGCTGCCCAGCTCTCTTATTGCTCTTCTTTACACACTGAAACATTAAACCAGCATTTCAGTCACATCGCTATTAAAAAAATAAAACAAAAACAAAAAAAACCCAACAACAACCCCCCACCCCCACCCCCCCCCCCCCCATGTTAAAACATTGTTTTAGTCTGGGAAACAGACATCTTACTTGGAAGTATTTTAGAGGATACCAATATTTTAAAATTAATGCCTGTTCTATATCCTAGGGTATTTGCATTTTATATTAACAGCTATAGTTCACTGTAATCCCAAACCTTTTCATTTATAAAGAAGCTTGGAGAATCACCTTGTTCAGAAATAAGGGAAGTAGTGCAGGTTCTTTCCTCATGATACTTGGTATAAAAAGCCCCAGAGTATAAACAAAATGAATGTGTGGGATATTGGGAGAGGAAACAGGCCCAGAAAACACATTAAGACTACCTGTGGTCATATTTTCGTATACTATCAGAATAAGGAAAATAAGGAAGAAATTTGGTCTAAACGATACCATCTCTGGTGTGGGTAACTGCTCAGTATTCCCTCATAGCTTGTTCCACTACTTAGCTAGTTTCTAGCTTTGTTATTGTCATTGTCATTTGATATATATTTTCTCTTTTGTATTGTAAATCCATTATTTGTTTTGTCCTTGTTGGCAGCAAAATTGAATAAAGTAATTTTTACATCATGCCTTGAGGTTTCTGAAGACAGTTATGTCTTTTCTATCACTTTATTCCATACTGACCATGAGTAATTGTCTTTTTTTCCTTGAGGGCCTTATTATCCCAAGTGTATTATCAGTCACTGCAGAAATCTGTCTGTATACATGAGGATAACAGAATAGCAACATACAAAGATGAAAACAATAATTTCTCAGAATAAAAAAAAAAAAATTAAAAAAAGGCAGGCAAAAAGCTTCAGCTGAAATTTCTCTGTTGGACTGTGGCTGTATTTGAAAAAGAAGCTAAGCTAACATGCTTAGAAACTGACTCCTATTACTACCATCACAGACACAGTAATTGCAAATGGAAAAAATTAAAGTAATCTCAGACAAGACCTCTCTTTGCTTCTGCAATTCAGTTTAAAATTAGTTTGTAAATTTTAGGATTATTGCTTGGCTGTTTTTTTACACAGCATTATCCCAGTCATGTCTCAAGAGATATTGCATAGGAGCCAAGAGTACCAGCCTTGCTTTTTGTTAAAATATACTGGTTCATAACACAGGCTAAACAATATAAGTTCATTTGAAAAAATGTCATCATGCCCTCAGAAAGTATTCTTCAATTCTTTCTTGACTGAAACTGATCAGCTGTGACATCTGTATGTACAGATGTATTTAAAAATTGTAAAGTAATACAACTGGAACAGAAAAGCATTTCCTAGCCTACTGTGATAAGTTACAGAAATAACATTTCCAAACAAAACAAGATTTCAAATGCTTTTTTTGAGAAATAGTTAAACTTCTCCATTACCAATAGGACAGAGTCAAATTGTTGATTTCAAATTCTCTAAGGCAAAAGAAAAACCAAATTGGTGTTATGAGAAAAACAAACTTCAAGCTCTTCTCACTTAAACTGGAGAAAAGTAGTAGAAACTTTTCTTATGGTAGATTAAAATTCAGCAGCAAGAAATCTTCACCAGTAAGGAATTAGAGTCTGAATTGAAGTAATTCTAAAATTCTGGGGGTTTGGGTTGTTTATTTAAAACAAAACAACAACTGGATCCAAACATGGTTGATTATTCAGAAATGTCTGTGAACTCACACTGGAGCAGTCTTAAAAGGTGCAAGGCCATTGGCAGCTCAAGAAATGGCTCAACTGCAAATGGAATACCACAATCCTGTTCCCAGCTGGGGAACATTGTTTAGCATGAAGAACTAAAACCTGGCCAGGGAAAATATTTCTACTCGTGCTGGAAGTAGCCTGCAGCCAAACAGTTCCACAGTGGGAGGTCATCAAAGCTCAGAGTTCTGTTTCTCCCACAAAGAAGTACTCTATTTTTGCTACAAAATCACCTGCATCTTGTGTCTATGCTGACAGTTTCAGTGGTGTGTCTCACCTCAGTGGTGTGTGTGCATCTATCTGGCAGGGCACACAGAATAATCAGGAGCAGGGTAAGAGAGCTTTACCTCTCTTTTCACATGAGTTTCCATCTCTTGCTGCATAAATGCAGCATTAGCTCTACTCCTGTTTCCTTTTTTTCTCTGGCTCTCACCTGGCAGAGCTGGAGGAGCGAGGTAGCTGGTGAGAAGCTGGGGCTCAGTGGGAAGACAGTGAATGGTACCTTGGTTCCAGCGAAGGAGTTGGCCCAGAGGCAGAGTCTCTCCCACCACCGCAGCCCCTCGTGCATCTGCCTGTGAGACACCAATTGCTCCTGATTTCACAAAAACCAGTCCTAAAGCTGAGGTAGATGTACCTCAGTCAGCAGGTGAGCTCAAAATGGAAGCAATTAAACTGAGTGACAGAGCCAAGGTGTGCAGAGCCAAGGACACTGCTCAGCCCTGAGGAACATTTTACCCTCCAGAAGGAATAAAGAGGTCCCACCTGCATCCCTCCTTTGGGGAGGAACAGACAAGATAGATGCCAGAATTGACCAAACAGAGTATTCCATCCCATACACGTCATACTCAGTATAAATTTGAAGGATCACGAGGGCTTCCAGTTTCCAGCTTCCGGCTGCCTGCCCTTCCTGCCTTTCCTGCTTCCCTTCCTTCACCCGTTCCCTGTTTCCTTAGGCATCCTGGAAGGATTCCGTCTGTTCCTCTGCCTGTGGTCCTGATCCAAGCCAGCCCATATCTGTGTGTTCCTGCCTCCAGTTCCTGACTGCTGCTGACTCCAGGAGTCCAGCCTGGACTTTCCCAGGGCTGCCCTGCAGCCTCGGTGGTGACGTGAGAGTTACTGGGGGAAAAGGGGGGGAGGAACGTGGTATCAATTTTCCTGTATATTTGTATATATTTAGTAATTTTTCCTATTTATCATTACTGTTTCATTAAAGTTGCGTAGTTTAGTTTCCAACCTATAAGTCTCTCTCTCCTTTATTTATCAGGGAGGAGAGAGAGATTAATAGAGAGCATCTGTCACTCAGTTTAACTGCCAGGCCAGTGTTAAACCATGACACTATATTTTAGTAGATTTAGCAGGAAACTAAACTTCCAGACTTTTCTTCCTTCACATGCCTGAAAGACACGATGGATGTTTTTGAAACTAAAATCAGCACAGTCAAGGTTTTTAAGATCCAAGTGGTAGACCAGCTAAAGCTGCACTACCTCAGCGTGCTCCAGTGTGGGCCCGAGTGGAGGAGGGATTTCTGCCACCTACCAAAAGGAACACTGCAGATGCCAAATTTGGGACATAAAGCCACCCTGATGATGGAGCCCTGCTGTGGTACCTGGCCTGGCACCCCCTGGGCCTAGAGACCAGGCAGCAATGGACCTCACTCCTTGTCATACCAACAGTTCAGCCCTTTGTTGATGTTTTTGATGTTTAAATATGGAAATACCCATAGTTCCTCCATCCTTTCATTAAGACTTTAAATCTTAAAGAAGCTTAATTTTTCCCAGCTACCCACACGAAGGTACCCAAATTATGCATCAAACTTCTACAAAATCTGCAAGGCAATCTACTTCACATGAAACATCCCCTTTTGGAAATCATGCCCCCTCCTTGATCATAAAGGGTACTTCATTAAGTCCTCCCCCTTTGTACTATATGTGGCTTTGCAAGTCAGGCAGATTTTTAATAGATTTATCACACAAAGAGAATATGAAAGAAAACCTAAGACATATGTAATAAAAGGAGGAAGAAAAGGTGAGAGTGGATACTGACAGGGTTGTTCTCAATATCAGACAAAGCTTCAGAACAAATTTTGAAGGAAAGTACGTAAAAATACACTGAGACTGGAATAAAAATTGCAACGGCTTACCAAGAAGAGATCAAGTCTGATTCATCTTAACTTCTTTGACAAATAACTATTGTTTCTCATGGGTGAAATGTAGCAGACTTTATCTGCACAGCAGACAGATTAGTTCTCCTACATCTGACCTAAGTAAAATATTTTGATATAACACTGTGTGCCAGACTGAAAATCAGCAATTCAACTGGAGAAAATGGGATTTGACACATGAATTAGTGAGGTGAGTGAGATGCTGACCACATAGGAAAATGACTAAAAAGCAAGGGAGTAATCAAGCTAAGAGTAGTATTACTGGAATTTCTCAGAAGTCAGTCTCAGACTCTGAATTTTCATTAAAGATGCTGGCAAAAATCTAGTAGTATGTCTGCAAAATTTACTGGAGTCCTAAGGTGATGGCACTGCTGATGGTATCCTAACAGATGATCAGTGTCATAAAGGGAGGACGTCGAGATCTGCAGAAATCAGAATGTTATGACACTGAATATTGTGAAAGATTTTGAGTAGTTAAAAAGATTTCTGCTCTAAGCTGAGACTCACCAGTTAATAAAAAAAAATAGCAGACAAAAGACACCTTGTATACAAAGCCATCACTGTGACAAAAGTCCCAAGAAAAGCAACAGTAATCCTAGAGCACAATCAGTGAGAAATTACTAGCACAGATCATGAAGTATCAAAATGACAACACAAGATGCTGGTAGCACACCAACTGGAACAATGCCTGGATATCTTCTCACCCATACACAAGATATGGGGCCTCAAATGAGAATGAAGTACAAGGAAGGAAAGGCTCATTAAATGCTTGCTGGAGAATGGTACTGGAATGGATGAAACCACTGTGCTGGTTTAATCTAGTCGAATGAAGGCTGAAATAAAATAATACAAATAAGTGGGGAAAGGGGAGAAATAGAGAGAGGAGAGGTACTAAATAAAGAATAAAGTTGTCATGATAGTAAATTTAAAATCATTCTTACAATGTCTAAGATGGAAATTAAAAAGTCTCCAATCCTCACATGCATGAGAAGAGCAGTAATTAGTATAATGATGTAGTTCAATAAATCCATGAATGAGAATATATGATGTGGCTACCTGCAATGTTCCAGCTTAACCCCTCATTTTCAGTTCTACAGTAGGGCTGTTTTTTGCATTGACATCATAAAGCCTAGGCAATCTACCTGCTAGAGGCCAGCTATTATGGAAATGATGCATTAATTTTTTTCTTCCTTATTTTCACAAACGTTGATTTCCTGAAGTAAAAAAAAAATTACATTTTTGCATGTACCACACAGGAATATATGAAAATATCCTACCTTTCAAGAAACAGAAGTTACTCATTCTGATGGCAACACCAGGAATCCTTTTTACTTAAGATCTTGTAATTTTTTACTAGAAACTAAAATACACTAATGATGGTGTTCCATCACTAGTCAGAGCAAGCATTAGGCACAATTAAAAATATTTCAACAATCATTATTACATAGCTAAACAAATTATAATTTCTTCTATCTATAAATGCCTAAAATGAGAATGTAAACTAAGGAATGTGTCCTATATTTTTCACACTTTCCAACAGTTTCGTAACAATTACAAATATACCACTGTTAGTTTTTCTCCCTTCTCAGTTTCAACTACTTTCCTCACATGCTCATCTATGTAAAGATTTCCTATTTTTGAAAAAACCTTTGTTGTACTCTCAGTGGAAATGGCTGGAATTTCAGAAAAACAGTAAAATACCTTTAAGCCTTTTTAACAAATCCCACACCTCCTCTGCAATGCTATTGCTGCAGAGATGGGCCAAAAATAGTATTATTTTGAGTAGTTTTGCTCATCAGCTATGGACTGGAATATATCAACTGGGACTGAACTTATTCAAGTTCTTTTTGCCATCACAAGAACCGTATCACACAACTCAGTTTTCTCAAGTATGAAATAGGGTTAATATTTCCTTTCTTCTTCTGGCAGGGATTCTTTGGATGCATTGCTTTTAATGATAAATCTACCAGTATGTTTGAAATTACTTTTCCCTGGGGACCCATAATTCAATTCAGCCTTGACAGAAGGAGGAGCACTCAGCTCTTCTAACAAATGGGCTTTCCATTGCCTCAGCAAGATGGTGTAAAAGTCAATCCCATCTCAGACTCCCACT
Organism: Heliangelus exortis; assembly: GCF_036169615.1. NCBI lineage: Eukaryota > Metazoa > Chordata > Aves > Apodiformes > Trochilidae > Heliangelus > Heliangelus exortis. The sequence continues at coordinate 48,636,038 of NC_092423.1, read as the reverse complement.
AGTGGGAAAAAGAACAGGCTTTAGAAATGAGGCACGATGGTTTTTTATTATAAAATAGATTACTCAGTATTACTGAATAGATGACTGAGATTTTCCTATTAAAAGAGATTACCTCCCTGAAATATTATCACATAAAGTCTTAATAGTCAACTCTCATTTAAATACCGAATCTTGAAAGTTGGTCCTTTGTTTTTTAAAGTAGATCTCTAAATTACATAAATGCAGGGAAGTGTTAACCCCAGCCATGCAGCGCATAATGATGGATGCTGCCATACCTAGTGCTGAATATACCAGGAACAAGATTCTTTAATTGAGTTTTGAATAAATTATTCATTGCCTAAATCCTCTACATTCCCACAGCAAAATGATGTTGAAGCCGAGGATCATTACAGATCTCCAATTGCCTAAATTCTTTCCAACCTGAAGTGGGGGTCACCCAAATTTCACTTCATGGGAAATAAGCTCACAGCACCATATAACATTAATCATAGAACATTAAGGTTGAAAAAGACCTCCTAAGATCATCAAGCCCAATCATCAAAAATAGGAATTTTTTTTTTTAACATGGAATAAACCACTGCTAAATCTGAATATTTTCAGAAGACCTACAAGGTAAGCAAACTAACTCCAATTCAAAGGCAGGAACTAAGCAAAGTAACCCAACATATGTGTATCCAATAAATATCCATATTTTATTATACATCTACATTTCCCTGACAAGTATTTTAGCTATGCTAAGTCTATCAGTGAGACAAAAACAAAGAAAAAATATTCTGCATCATAAGAGAAGTTCAATTATTGTTTCAAAATATCCTCTGAGCCATTTTTAAACTATGAATAGTTCTGATCCCCAATTTGCATGAGTCATGGCAAAGATGTTCTATTAGCATGCCTGCAATTTTCCCCACTATTGTATTTTTTAGCCTAAAAATTTTTTTCCTAAAAAACTTAGCTTGTTTTAGAATAACATTTATAAAGTAGCATCTTACCTGTGGGAAATACTATAAAAAACCAAATAGCTGCCTATATCCTGGAATGAGCCCTTTGAGGACTTAACTGAGAAGAGATGGAATCTCTTCAGAAAGATAAGGAGAACTGGCTGTCCTTGATCTTCATTTTTCTGTTTTCAAATAGATGCACATAGAATCATAGAATGGTTTGGATGGGAAGGGGCCTTCAAGATCATCTAGTTCCAATCCCCCCGCCATGGAAAGGGACACCTACCACTAGATCAGGTTGCTCAAGGTGCCATCCAACCTGGCCTTGAACAATTTCAGGGAGGGGGCATCCACAACTTCTCTGGACAACTTGTTCCAGTGAATGATGAAATATGTTCAAGACCTAAATATCTACCAGCGCATTTCACTTAATTGTATTAATCCTACCAGGAAGCATAGAAAACGGCAGCAAAGTCCTCAAAGGACTTACAAAGTTCAACAGTGGCAAGAGGTCCTTCCCAAAAAACCACACAGGTCACACTATTTTAAACAAACCACGAAGACCCCCAGAACACAAACTTCCAGCTAGACCATGACAGTTCCCGCTCAAAGAGCTTAACTGAAATTGAAGCAGGGATGCAGAATGTGATGAAAATATCTGCTCCCTAAGAAGCTCCCAGCACTATTAATCTATTAATAATACCAGAAAACACAGGTAAAATTTGCAGTGACCCTTATTTCCACAGTAAACCAGACCTCGCCATCAGTACCTCTAGAGACTCAGTCTCTCCTTTGTGCTACGCCCAACTCCGCAGGAGGAACCCTCTGGCAAGGTTCTTGATACCCACCCAAAGCCTCTGTACTTGGATTGGAACCTCCACCTCTCCTGAGAGATTATAGCAATTAAATTTTAGCATGAATATAATCTAAAGACAAGTGCAGAAAAATCCACAGGCTCTTGAGTTACCCTACTGATACCATCAACTCTGCAAATTCCCTGAAGGCACAGAACGAGTAACAGACAACATTTTGTGATGGTTGTGGTGGTGGTACCTATCACAACCCATCACAGAGGAGATCTCTTTGTTATGTGCAGGTAAAACTCTGGTAGATCCTACGTATGGGGAGGAGGGTGGTAGCTGGTCTGGCTGAAAAGTTCAGCACTGGCAGAAGTGAGCAGTATTTTTAATTAAAGTGTCCTAGGTACTTCCCAAGTCATGTGAGAGGCAATTTAGGACTAATAAGCATACTACTAATAAGTACAAGATAAAAAATAAGAGGAAAGAGAAACCCAGGGAGTCCAGAGCACAGATTTTGTGATATGAATTCAATGTGGGTGGAGAGGGGAAGCAGTTAGAGGGAGGTGGGTGTGTATGTATTTGGGTGTTCTTTTTCTTTTCATCCTTTATGCTTTCTTCCTCCACTTCAGAGGATTGTTATTTGCATATTGCTGGATACAAGCCATTCTTATGACTCAAACCCACTTGCTTGAAAAATTAAAAAGAGGAAAAGAAAAAAGAAAATGTAGAAGAAAAAGAAAAAACTCTTCTAGCAGGCACAACAGAATTATTCACAGAAGCAGATAGGGTACTACTTGACACAGTAAACACAAAGAAGGACCACATGGCTTGGGTGGGCATTTGTGGTCAGGGGCCTGGAGCAGTGAAACAACCACCCATCTTAATGACAAGACAAGGCAAGGGAAAGGAAAGGTGAGAAATTCTTTCTTCAGTTTTACTAACACTAATCTGTCACAAGATAGAGTATCTTGCAAATGCTTCCAAAGGAAATGTCTTCTAATTATTTGGAAGAGCTATTATCTGAAGCCAAAGAGACTGTTTACACAAAAACTTTGTTCTTGTACATATATTCAGACAGGTGTCAAGAAGACTGAAGAACAGCATTAGAATCATAGAATCATAGAATCATAGAATCATAGAATCCTAGGGGTTGGAAGGGACCTCGAAAGATCATCTAGTCCAACCCCCCCTGCCAGAGCAGGGCCCCCTAGAGTACATCGCCTAGGAACGTGTCCAGGCGGGTTGTGAATGTCTCCAGTGAAGGAGACTCCACAACCCCCCTGGGCAGCCTGTTCCAGGGCTCTGTCACCCTTACAGTAAAAAAATTTTTTCTGATATTCAACTTGAACCTCCTATGCTCCAATTTACACCCATTACCCCTTGTCCTATCACTGGTCACCACTGAGAAAAGCCTAACTCCATCTCCC